>NW_006399877.1:9049090-9118400 GCF_000299155.1 Elephantulus edwardii | reverse complement strand
GTGCTGGTGGCGGAGGCCGGGCCTGAGGACGCGGTGGCACCCGAGCTGCGGCGGCTGGAGGCGCTGCTGCGCACCGTGTTCGGCCACCAGGCAGGGGGCCCGGTGCAGGCAGCCACCTATTGCCCCGGGCGCCCGGCCTCCAGCCTGGCTGTCCAGTCGGCCGCCTGCAGGGCCCTGCAAGCTGCCGGGCCGGGGAGACCAGGTGAGGCTGTGCGGGACCTGCAGTCCTTACACTGCACTGCAGTTAGCAGAGGTCTGGAGAAGGGAGATGCCTGGCTACGCACGGAGCGGAGCGGGCCTTGGACAGGAGTCCCGCAGCATGGGCGAGCACGGGAGACGAGCAACCCTGGAAGCTGGGGCACGCCCTGGGAGGCTTGGGGAGAAGAGGTTTGGTGGAGCCAGAGACAGGGAGAGGGTCTCAAAGCCTTGAATTGCAAATTTGGGAGAAGGGGCAGAACTGGGATTAGGGGGTTGGTGGTGCCTAGAGTTCCTAAGATTCGCAGCTCGGCTTGAGGTCCGTCAGTTCTCGCTCAGTTGGGGAGGGGGGGACACATTGTGGGGTCACAGGAAGAAAGCTGCTGAGGTTATAGGGGAAGTGGCTGAGAACACAGAATTATCTAGACCTCGCCACCCTTGGTGCCCACCCCCAGCGTTCTCCTTGGCGGCCCCTGGGCTGGTTGTGGACCCCTCCCCGCAGCGTTCCCAAAGTGTGGCGGGGAGATTGAGGGTCCTCTCGCAGTTTCTGCCATCCCCACGTCCCCAGCCGTCAGCAGTGACTTAAGATTTTAAAAGGGGCCTAGGACTAAAATGTGTACATTCAATATGGCAAGATCTGGCAAAATTGGGAGATGCAGGCAGTTTTCTGGGCACCCCCAGCATCCCCCTTGGGCGCAGTGGAGCTCGGCAGCTCTGCAGCCTCTTCCACCCCGTCCCATAAAGGGTTAATGCAGGATGGCTGCTTTATCGTGTTAATCAGTTGGGGGGTGTTTTCCCCTAGTTGGGAGACTTGGTGCAAATGTCACTAAGCCCACCTGCCCCTTTGGCCTGTTTGGGTGAAGGATGAGACCTCATTTGTTTAATTGGTCCTAATCTTTCTCTCCCCTCGGGCCGCTGTCCCTTATTGTGGCCTCTTAGAGGAGCCAGGGCATTTTCAAGTGCACAGAGCAGCTATGAGAAATGTCCCCAGAGGGACTGTTACTCTGCTTGCAGACATGAAAAGGAAATATTCGAAGGAGCAGGTGTCCAGGCCTCCTCAGGCAGCCCTCGCCTACTTCTGAGAAGATTTCAGTTCCCCCAAGCCAGGCTTTCTCTGCTCCACCCATTTCATCATTCAACTGGGCTGATTCTTCCAGGAAGTCTTCCTGGCCTCTCCGTGCCCTGACACTTCTGCTCTGGAAGCCCTAAGCATGCTGGGCTTGTCACGGTTCCCGTCCATCTGTTCTAGCTTTGTCTTCTGTTCCCTGATCCCAACCCCAAGAGCGAAATGTGTGCACAAATCCTTAGTCTGATGAAACCTCCTCTGGAAAGTCTCCACCTGGGAAATGTTAACACTCTGCAAAGGATCATTCATTCTCTACTATGTTACACTCTTTTCTGCTTTTATAAGAACATACCGAGCCTCTGAGTTCTTCCCTTCTTTGCAGAGGGTAGCACTGTACCCCTTAGACAGAATGGCTGCATGTTGCTAAGCTTTTGTGTGTTTGATGTCTTCCTATTCCACCCCCCCCACCCCGCCCTTGCAGCCTGGTAGTGGTCTCTACCCGTCTGGGTTGCCTACCTCTATCCTGGTGTCCCTGTATCCAAGCCTTAGAAAGATCTGTTGCCAATCCAATCGCAGTGTCTCCTTGGGAGAAAGATAGGCAGTCTCCTCCCTTACGATTTACAACCATGGAAGGTCCCTAGAGGGTCAGCTGTGAATTGGTTACAACTCAAAGGGAATGAGGTTCTTCTGAGAACCCATTTGCAAGGAGCCCTGGCGTTGCAGGCTTAGGTGCTTTAGGTTGGTGGTTTGAACTCACCAGGCACTCAATCTGCTCCCATGGAGTACAGCTTAGGAAACCCTCTAAAACAGTAATACTCTATGTCTAAATTGACTCAGTGGCACTCACCAACAACAATCCTTTGGGTTGAAATTGGGTCCAGAACTAGGTTCCAAGTCAGGATTATGCACAAGGATTTTCTGGTGAGTTTTGGCTGCCTGGAGTCTTGGTAAATGCTTAGTTCCTGTTGACTCTATTCCAGATCTTTGGAAAGTGTCAGGTGATCACCAGACAGCCAGGATTCTTAATCAGGAAACTAGGATCAACCTGTAATGGTTTTATTTGTGATTATTTAACAAAAGAGTACATCTATAGTTTAAAAAAAAATTAACAATAAAGCCCATGGCCGTGATTTTAATTCTTCTCTCAGTTACCCAGTGGGCATGAGTGAACTTTCCCATAGATTTTCCATGGCTTAAATTCTTTACCACAGCACATGGGCCACATCATTCTCCCTTGGTGTTGGATTCAAACCACTGACTCTTTGGTTACCAATCAAGCACTTTTAACCTCTGTGCCACCAGGACTCCTTGACTGTTTGAACTGAAAACCCAGGGAAAGTGCTTGTGGAGTCTCTTTCTCTGGTGTTGTCATAATTTATTTTACACCATCCTTGTTGCTAATAATTTCTCAAACACAGCCTCCATCATAGAGCTTTTGTGATGATACACTGAGATTGTTGTAACCTAATAAGGCCTGAATTTATGGTGCTGTGCAGCTCCCTAAGGCTAGCTCCCTGTGCGTGCTCTATGCATTGTATGAACATACATGCTATTTGTGTGGGCACTTTATATGTGAAAATATGGCACATAAAGCAGTGGTTTCCAATTTGTTTTTTAAGTATCAGAGCACACCCACTTCTGCCAATCAGAACGTTTGTTTTCTGATCTGGAACCAGGGCAGTTGACAGTTGAAATGCTTGGTTTGCAGAATGGAAACTCACCCAGCCGCGTCCAGTCGGAACCAGCTGATTGCTCTGGGTTTTGTGTTCTTTGTAGGTGAGGGAGCCTCGGAGAGACCCGGCCTCCCGGGACTGCTGGCCTGCTTTTCCTGGGGTCCCTGGAGCCGGACGAAAGGCGGAGCTGACATCCCAGCCAGGGACCCAGCTCAGGGTGAGTGTCTTGACTTCCTGGCCTCCTGGACCCGAGGGCTGAGCGCTTGGGAAGGATGGACGTGGACCTGTGGAAATGGCAGAATTAGAGCAGCATCCATGGTGCTTGACGCACAGGTGTCCACAGACCAAGCAGAGGGCTCACAGGCCATCAGCCAGAGCTCCTGCCCCCGCCGGCATCTCTGGCTCATGAACCGGTATAGGGAGGGCTGTGTGCTGGGCACATTAAACCAAGAGCGAATTACAGTTAAGTCTCTGCCTGAGGGTCTTGAGAGCATTAAGGAGGATGTGACCTTTGGGCTGATGATTGAGGGGTCCTCAGGAGGAAGCTCTGGTGGCTCAGTGGTAAAAAGCGGTACTGCAGTCCCTAAGGGAGGCAGTTTGAATCCACCAGCTGCTCCCTGGGCAATCTCCCATGCAATTTACCATCTCTGAAAACTTGCTGGAGGGTCAGCTATGAGTTAGTTCCAACTCACAGCAACAGTGGTGGGAAATTGAGGCAGCTGGGCCTGTGAGTGCTCAGGAGAGGGTGGCCCGCTGAGAGTAGCAGGGAGTAGACAGAGAAGGGGTGAGGCTGAAGAGGGGAGTCGGAGCTACAGGCCTCTGTGCGGGGCTGCATGTGAGGATGGTCATGTGGGAGACATTCCCAGACTCAGGTCATGGGGACCAGACTAAGGCAGGGGAGAGCGTGATGGGGAGGCCAGCGGAGAGGGACCCCACAAGCGCAGGGGCGGGGGAAGGGAGGCTGCCAGGAAGGAGCCTGCAGACGTAGTAGCTAACCTGTTGGGCTGCTGACTGAAAGGTTGGCAGTTCAAATCCACCAGGTGCTCTGAAGGGAAAAGATTAGCAGGCCCATCCCATAAAGATTTACAGCCTGGGAGACCCTAGAGGGTCTCTATGAATCAGAACCAGTTTGAGGGGGGTTTGGGTTTAAGGTCGTTGATGGCAGAGACAGAAGTACTCAGGACAGCCTGCTGTGATCAGCTGAATGGTGATTCGGAAAAGCAGCACTTTTGTATGGAAACAATGGGCGAAAGAAACTCATTTCATCTCTTATTTTTAAAAACCACTACTTGATGTATTAGCTTACTATTTCTGCTTAACATATGACCACACTCTTAGCAGCTTGAAGCAACTCTGGCGTCCAGCCGCTCCTCCGCCCAGGCTCCCCACACACAGTCGTGGGCTCAGCCAGCTGCATGCCTTTCAGCAGCTCTGTCCCCTGCAGACCCACATGCTTGTTGGCATACTTGCCTTTGCTGCTCTCCTGAGGTGGCCTCCGCTTGCTTGTTTCTTACTGGCTGTCAGCCGGCCATCATCGATTCTTCTCCTGTTGTCCTTCGTCCTGCATAGCAAGCAGCTGAAACCGCTGTGGCTTGGATCAGGTGCATCTTAGTCTTGAGATTGACATCGTTGCTCTTTAGCACTCTGGAGAGGTTCTTAACAGCAGATCTTCTAGTGCTACTCATGTTTGAATTTCCTGACTACAAGTGCCAAGAATGTTGATTATGGTGCCAAGTAAAATGAAATCATTAAATCAGTAAAATGACATCAGTCCTTTCTCTATCTGTTAAGATGCTGCCTTTACCAACAACAACAGCATCAGCTGAGTGATCCCAGTGTTAGGAGAACCCAGTTCACTGACGCAGGGCCCGTCCCAGCCCTATCCCCCAACAGCAGCTCACTGTCTTCAAGATTGCAAGGAGATTTTCTTTCCAGTCTGCTAAGAAGGAGTCTTAAATGATGTATATCATCCCAGGAGTCATCCTGGGTAGCACAACATTTAAGTGCTTGGTTATCCATTGAAAAGTTAGGGGTTCAAACCCACCCAGCGGCTCTGTAGGAGACGACGTGGCAGTCTTCTCAACAGCTGAGAAAACCTCACGGAGCTGCCGTCCTCTGTCCCTCAGGGTCACTGTGAGCAGAATCAAACCAGTGGCACCCAGCACTGGCTGTCACCATTCCGCTCCCACATCTTGTCCACACTCCGGAGAGGGGAAAATACAAGGTGTGAGCACAAGAGAGCGAGCTCAGGGAGATTAAAATTCTGCTCAGCAAAGCTTAAAGCCCCAAAATAGAAAAAAGGAAAACAAATACAAATACAAATTGCTTCCAGACAGTATTTGCGAAAATAGATGACCAGGCCCTTCTTCCGAATCCATCTTGGTCTAGAAGCACCATTGAAATCTGTCCACCAGAGGGGGTGGGGGCTTTGCTGGTGTTGGAAATACCAGTGACATAGCTTCCTGCATCACAGCAGTTCACAGGACACCCAGACAGACGAGTGGTCGTTCGACTAATAATCCCCAATTATTTCCTTAGCATAAATGCCTAGACATAGGGTTTCTGGGCCCAGGGCCTTGGTCCTCTTTTCAGGTTTTGACAGGAGCGTTGCTTTGACTCTTAAGTAGATTCCCCCCCTCGGTTCCCAGCATCCTCAGTCTGGGACATGCTGCTCTGATTGGTGCTTCCTTCCCCTGTGCTCCAGATCTCTTCCAGGACCCTGAGGAGGCGCTGGCCCTGACCACCATGTTTCCCAATGGGGACAGCGAGGATGCCAGGAGAAAGGCCATGTGCTGTGACGGAGTCCACACTCCCGCTGAGCCCTTGAGACACTCGAGATGAAGGCTGGACATGCGCTGCTGTCCTCCAGCTAGCCCGCTCCACTCAGCGTCCCTGAGCTCCCGTTGACCTTGGGATGCAGTAATGACAGATGCTGGCTGCCGGAGGGCACCTCGTTCACGGACCCACTTGGCTGAGCAGAACCTCTGAAGAGGTCCCAGGGGACCTGCTCCCCACATAGCATTTGCCTGCTGTGTGACCTCAGTGAAGTTGCTGTGCTTCTCTCTGCTTCAGTTTCTCCATGCCCTTGAGACAGAGGGCAGCTCCATCCTGCAATGTTAGCAGAGCCCTGGCGCGTACGTGAGCTCACCCGAAAGGAACTGGACATGTGGCCTTGAACATGTCACTTGACCTGGGGGCTTCTGTTCCCAAGCTGTGTTGTACCCCACTGGGGGCCCTGCTATCCACCCTACTCTGCTGGAAGAATGTGTGTGTGGGGGGTGTGTGTGTCTGCATGTGTATAAATGGTGATGTGTATCTATCACTGTGACCCTGGGGTACTCCTGGAATGTCTGTATATCCCAAAGGACAGTTCTCACAGCTTTGTCCCACCTAAAATGCCATTTGTGGCCCCGTGGGGAAATTCTGCGGGAGCCCTAGTGATGTGGCAGAGCACCCACCTGCTAACAAAGGTCAGAGGTTCAAACCCACCATCTGTTCCGCCTGAGAAGGCTGTGACAGTCGGCTTTCATGAAGATTTACCGCCTTGGGAATCCCACGGGGCATTTTTACTCTGTCCTGAAGGCTCGCTGTGGGTCAGGATGGACTTAACAGCATTGGAACTAGTTTGGACTCATATTAATTCCCTCACTAAAGAAGGAAGCTGGGAATCCAGGAACAAGCCAGAATAAACCATTACCTTTGGGCCAGGTGAGCTGGCGTGGGGTAGGGGTTAGCGTAGGGCACTCTGTGGTCAGAAACCCAAGACAGAAGTGGCCGTGCTGGCCTGCAAGGATCAAGGCCTTTTAATGTGACTCAGAGGTTCCTCCCAAGTCCTTTGAGTCCTAGGATGCTGAGATCTGCAAGGCATCAAAAAGGAGAGTGAGAGGCCTAGAATATAGGACATGAGGTTTGCTCTCCACCCAGGGAGACAGCGGCTCCCCAGAGGTGCCCAAGCCCCTGGACCATGGCCTCTGTCATGCTGGGACAATGGCCTTCATTTCTGAAGGGAACAGCACCCCTGATCTTCAGAGACTCTAAGGGGGTGGCAGCTCCCATTTCTCTACTAGGATGCACTGAGGGAAGTTCCTGACTTCATCTTCGTGTAGTCACAACCTCCACAGACATGGAGCTGCCTGCCCTTGGCGTGGCTCCCTGCCAGGTGCTGGGGAACGTTAGGGAGCTGTTTCAGCCCTTAGGGTGGCACCAAGACAGGATGAGAAGCCTGTAACCAGCGGGCTCTGTGCCAGTGAGGAGGGAGCCCCCCTTGTCCGCCGCCTCCATCTCTACTCCATCCCGGGATCCTCACCCTCCCTCGTGGAGACAGTGTGAGGTCGGCAGGCGGCGTCTTCTTTGGGGTTAATTGGCACGGAGCATCTTTTTAATAATAAAGGACCATCCGTCCAGAGATGCACCCAGCCAGCTCTCTTTACATAAAAGTGAACTCAGTGAATTCCTCTTGGTTTTGTTTTTAAATGAGTAGACTGGATTTTTTTGGAGGGTTTTGTTTTTAAGCTGCTCTATATCTCTGATGTCTTAGGGTTAAGATGTCATGTGGCCTGTTACAAAGAGTGAAAGCCTGTACAACAGAGGAGGACCAGGAGAAGCTGATGCAGATTACCAGTCTGCATTCACTGAATGCCTTTTTGTTGCCAATCAAAACAGTAGGTGTGCAGGGTGACTGCCGTTCCTACAGTTACGTGTGTGGAATCTCCAGTAAAGACGAACCCTACTGGGAGTCTCTCATGTTCCTGGCTCGACTTATACCTCGCATGTGTCACAACATTAACAGAGTTGTCTATATATTTGGTCCACCAGTTAAAGAACCTCCCACAGATGTTACATCTACCTTCTTGACAACAGGGGTGCTGAGTACTTTGCGCCAAGCTGATTTTGAGGCCCATAACATTCTCAGGGAGTGTGGGTATGCCGGGGAAATCAGCCAGATGCCTGTGATTTTGACACCGTTGCATTTTGATCGGGACCCGCTTCAGAAGCAGCCTTCGTGCCAGAGATCAGTGGTTATTAGAACGTTTATCACTAGTGACTTCATGACTGGTGTCCCTGCAACACCCGGCAGTGAGATCCCTGTCGAGGTGGTGTTAAAGATGGTCACTGAAATTAAGAAGATTCCTGGTATTTCTCGTATTATGTATGACTTAACATCAAAGCCCCCAGGAACTACTGAGTGGGAGTAATAAACTTCTTATTGTAAAAAAAAAAAAAGATGTCATGTGGCCAACCCAAAGGCATGCAGTTCAAATCCACCAGCTGCTCCTTTTGTACCATTAACTGCCTTTGAGCAGCTGTGAGTCGGTTCCGACTTGAGGTACACACATAAACAACAGCGGCATTTATTTCCAGGAAGCTCTGGTGGCCCAGCCCGTAGAGAGAGGTGCTGCCCAAACCTGGCTCCTCTGCGATGGTTTCAATTCACCAGTAACTGCAGGAGCTGAAAGACAGTTTCCTGTTAGATGCGCAGCCTCCGAAAACTCACTGGAGGGGCGGCTGAGTCTGTTCCAATTGACGGCAATGAGCTTACAAAGGCTTTTTCATATATTTCTAGTTCCCTTTTACTTCTTTGTCTTAAGGAGTCGTGGTAGCATAGTACATATTGTGTCAGGATGCTGACCCAAAGGTCAGCAGTTTGAATCCCCCAGGAGAAAGATGGGCCATCCTTTCCTATTAAGATCGACAGCCTCCGAAGCCTGGAGGATGGCTGCCAGGAGTTAGAATCAGCAGTGAGTGGGTTCTTTGTTTTAAAGGAACCCTGGTGGCACCGTGGACTAAGCACTGGACTTAGGTTCAGTGGTTCAGACCCCGCTAGCCTAGAGCCTCTGGTGATCTAGTGGGTGAGAAGCCCCACTGTTACCAGAGACGCATGATTCAAATCCACCAGCTGCTCCACAAAAGGAAGATGGATGGTCTGTGATTTGCAGTTCTGAGGGCCCACTGGGGGTCAGCTATGAGGTCCGAGGATAGCACACAGCGAAGGACAGTCCATGGGCCAGCCCTGCTCAGCCCTCCGGGCTCTGTGAGTCAGAATCAAATCAGCAGCGTTGTGGGTTGTTTTCTGTCTTAATTAGGTTGGAGTTTTATTACTCGGGGGTGGCTCCCCCCCCCCAAGTTAGGAATTTGTCAAAGGCAGAGATTACAAGGCAGCGGTCTCAGCAGCATTTGAAAACCTTTTCATTCGATGCCAAGACTGGAAACTTGGCAGGTTGCACAGATCCGGTTTTACGGGTGGAGGGCCTAGTGCACCGACTCCAGGCGCTGTAATTACGTTCCCAGACCCCAGCCACCCACCTCTCACAAACACCATCTGCACGGTCCTCGCCCAGGTGGGCATCTGCCTCGGCAGCCCCTGGTCTGAAGGGTAGGTCCTTGAATGTCAGAGTGGTGTGTGATCACCTGCTCACTTCAGGGCTGGTAGTTGGAACCCACTGAGGGTTGCTGCAGAAGAAAGGCCTGGTGGTCTGCTTCTGTAAAGATGCAGTTCTCTTTGACACAGCGGACCCGAGTCAGGAGTGATTGGCTCCGGGTTTGGTTTACTGCTTTTTTTAATCTAAAGTGTTGTGTGTGCATCTTGGGTAACCTTCGTATTTTTTGTGAAGAGGACTTCTGAGGTTTGGAGTCTGCCTGCCGCCATAATTAACTGATGAGCACAGGCCGGAAGGCCTTCTCTGCTTCCTAGGGTCCTGCTGCCATCTTTTTGTGGGGTCTTGTTGCTGTTTCCTAGGGGGTTCTGGTGGGTAAGGAGTCGTACTGCTAACCTAGGGCAGCTGGATCGAATCCATCGTCTGTCCCTCAGGAAAAAGACGAGGAGTCTCGTGCGAGTCACAGCCTCTGAAGACCCACTGAGAGTCAGCTGTGAGTTCAGACCCAATGGCAATGAGTTTTGAGGGGTTTTGGTTGGTCTCTGGCAGACAGGAAGCCTTTTGCGCCGGACGGGATGATCCTGGTGGTGCACCTCGCCCCCCAGGCGTGTTCACAAGGCCCTGGTGGTTGGGGTGGGCCTGTTGAAGGAATGAGGTCATTCATCCGCGGCCCCACAGCCGGGGAGGCTGGCATCTGAACCCCAGGTCTTAATCATAACACAGCTGTGTTTGTGTTGCTTCTGACTTGAACTGATAATTGCTAATATCTAATAAAGCCCAGCGATACAGCACTGGGATCTTTCCTAGAACAGAACTCAGTGTTTGCTTTCATCCTGGTGAGATGTTCCTGGGCAGGCTCTGGGCACTGGGGCTCAGGGCTAAGGGTGGTCGGGAGTCAGAGTGACCCTCTACCTAGTCTGTGGCCTGAAAGGCCCCCGCCCCTCACCCTGGGGACCTCACAGCCCAGCTGAGACTCATGAGCAAAGGCAAAAGGGATTTTAAAAAGCAGGACATGAGGTTTCTTCTCAACAGTGCATGTTGAACTAGCGCTAAGAGGCTGCACTGAGACTCTGAGCTTTGTAGTATTTGGGTCACCGTGTCTTTCCTCCCTGCGGGTTTTCCTCCAGGATGACCACACAGCAGGGTCTCATGTTTGTCAGAGGAAAAGTTAAACCAAGGGACCACAGCTGTGACTGAGCGCCGAGCCCTTGGG
Source organism: Elephantulus edwardii (assembly GCF_000299155.1). NCBI lineage: Eukaryota > Metazoa > Chordata > Mammalia > Macroscelidea > Macroscelididae > Elephantulus > Elephantulus edwardii. Next base: position 9,107,879 of record NW_006399877.1, on the reverse strand, counting down.
CGAGGCCTCTCCAAACTGCACTTGGCGGTGCCACAGAGCGCGCGCGTGTGTGTGTGTGTGTGTGTGTGTGTGTGTGTGTGTGTGTGTGTGTGGCTGGACTTTGTCCTCTTCAGAATAAGACGTGGCCAGCTGGGAGGGTGAGAGGAGGAGGCTCTGCACCAGGGGCTGCCAGCACCCCTCCAGTGAGGATCAGCTTATCTGCAGCCCAGGGACCAGAGCAGGTGTGGAGTTTGACCCATCAGCTGGCTGCTTGTGCAATCCTGGCGCTCAGCGACGGGCACAGGTCCCAGAGGGCACCACCAAGCCCCCCAGACACCTATCCCTCGGGTGCCTGTGGCATCTGAGTTGGGACCTTCCAGAGGCTTTGTATTTGCTGTCAGATGTCGGGGAGTGGTCTCTGGCTCACTGTGATCCTGCATAAAACAGAACAAAATCCTGATCCATCTTCGCGATCTCTGCTGTGTTTGAGACCCTTGCATCAGAAACACCAGCAGTCAGCTTGTGGGGTTTCTGCAGAGCTTCCAGACAAGGCCGACTAGGAAGAAAGATCTGGCTGGCTGAATCCTCAACGTTATGTGCTGTCGAGTCGCCTGCAGTTCATAGCGACTCTGTGTACAGCAGCTCTGAAGCCTGGCCTATCCGGAGCCAGTCTCACTGACTCCGACACACCTACCCCCATTGCCAGTTACCAATGCAGTTACTGTGTCAATCCGTCTCATCCCTGATCTTACGCTCCTGCGCCGTTTCTCCACACTTCCAAACATGCTTTCCTCCAAGGACTGATTCTTCCTGGTCACGTGCACGAAGTACATGAGACGGAACATAAAAATCCTGGCCTCCAATAAGAGACTTGGTCTCACCCTCTCCGAGACAGTCTTGTTTGTTCTCCGGGTGGTCCATAGTATGTTTAAGCCTCTGCTCTAGCACCACAACTCGCAGGCACTGATTCATCTTCTGTCACCTTAGTCACTGTCCAGCTCTCTGATGCATAGCAAGTAATGGCAAAGACCATGACCTGGTTCAGGTGCACCTTTGTCTCTAGACTGACATCATTGCTCTTGAGCACTTTGGAGAGGTCTCTAACAGTGGACTTCCCCACTGCAATTCCTTTTTTCATAGCCAAAATAATAGCCAATTGAAAAGCTGGTTGCTTGCAAGAGTCCCAAACACAAGCGATTGTGAAAATGGCAGAAGAGCAGGTGTAGAACTTGCGTGGGTGATGGGCTGGCACAGGACACGCAGCTCACACCAGCAACAATTGAGAGCAGAAACAAGGACTGTCCAATAGGTGAGGCTGTGGTTAACGTGAGGACAGAGAATCCCACTGGAGGGTGGGACCAGCCCCAGGCCTGCCTGCACTGGGCACCCTACCCGTTACAGGACTGCCAGAACACACACGCACCAGGGCTGAAGGTGACCAAGTATATGATCCCAATGGGCTTTCCAGGCTGTGATATTTATAGGAGGGAGCACTGGTGGCCTAGTGGTAAGGTGCTGCACTGCCAAGCTGAAGGCACATGGTTTGAATCCACCGGCTGCTCTGTGGGATAAACAGGGTTAATCTCTTGTGGTTCACTCCCTCTGAAAACCCACTGGAGATTCAGCCATCGATTGATTCCTGTTTGATAGGATATAAAACAACACAGGGCTTAAGCACAGACAACTTGAGGATTCTGTATCTCTGAGAAGAAAAAAGTCATGTTCACATTCTAGTTCCAGGGAGATTTGGTGGCCTGATGTGTCAAGACTTGCACTGCCATCCTAAAGGCAAGCAGTTCAAATCCACCAGCTGCACCACAGAAGAAAGATAGGCAATCTCCCTTGCAATTCACTGCCTCTGAAAACCCACTGAACAGTCAGCTATGAGTGGGTTCTGATGTCACAGCAATGAATTTTAGGGGGGGTTGTATTTTTAAGTTGAGTAGGCAAGGATTCTGAAGCTTCATCTGACATACTTTGGACATGTTGCAAGGTGGGACCAGTCCTTAGAGAGGGATGTCATGCTTGGGAGGGTGAAAGGACAACTCAAGAGAGGAAGACCCCAAAAAATTTTTTTAAAAAATTTAAAAAAGAGAGTGGAAGACCCCCGATGAGATGGATTGATTCAGTGATTGGGGTAATGGAGGTAGGTGTGTCAGAGGCCGTAAGATTGGCACAGGATAGAGCAGGGTTGAGGGCTGTTGTACGTGGGATCGCTGTGAGTCACAAGCAACTTGACGGCACATAACAACAACAGTCTATTAAGTGCAATAACAATACAGAAATGTTTGAAATATTGGGAGAATGGTCAAACTCTGATAGAGACAGAATGAATGAACATCTGCTGGGGAAAGGGTGCTGATGAACTCGCAGGCAACGTCAAGCTGGGAAACGCAACACCTGCAAAGTGCAATCACGCAAAGTGTGAACAGAGGTGGTCAGAGTGTGAACAGAGGCGGCCAGCTTCCGGCTCCACACGTGTAAGGACCTGCTCCTCATTCTGAATCCTGCTTTTAGAAGCAGGGCCTCTGTCTTGTTGCTAAGATCCTCCTCCCTCTGACTGGCAGGGTGCCTGCCTGGACCATGACCCCCCAGCTCCAGACCCCTCCGCCCCAGACCCCTCCACACCCGCCTGTGCACCTGAGATCCCAGGGGCCTCCCTGGCTCCAGAACTTGCAGTTTTCAGCACAGATGTGCCCTGCCTCCAATTCCCCTGCAGGAGGAGGTCTCCTCACCTCTACCCCAGAGAGCAGGTCTGATGGAGGAGGCTCTTGGTTAGGCCTGTGAGAGGGAGGCAGCAGTCTAGACCAGGGCTGCCCAGTATAGAGCTAACGTAAACCCATAGGGAGTTGCATTGCTAAGCCAAGGGCGGTGGGGCTCTGGTGGTTAGAATCTTCCAGTGGGAGAAAGATGAACAATCTAGGAAGCTTTGGTCACCTAGTGGCAAAAGGCTGCACTGCAATCCCAGAGGTGGTGGTGGTGGTTATGTGCTGTTGAGTTGTTGCGACTCATAGCGACCCTAAACCCTGCTCTATCCTGTGCCAATCCCAGAGGCACGCAGTTCAAATCCACTAGATGTTCTGCTAGAGAAGGAGGGGCAATCTCCTGTACCAGTAAGATCAGATTTGACAGTACACACACACAAATTTTTTTTTTTTAAAAAAAGATGTCTGTCGGGGGAGCTCTGGTGGCCTAGTGGCAAGAAGCTGCAACTACAATCCCAGAGGTGCACGGTTCGAATCCACCAGATGCTCTGCCGGGGAAGGAGAGGCAATCTCCTCCTGTACCAGTCAGATCTGATTTGACAGTACACACACACAAAATAATAATAAAAAAAGATGTCTGTCTATGAGAATGGCTATTACTGCTGTTACTAAGAAGTAATTGTAAGAAGCGGTGCTGTAAGCACACAACAACTATTCCTCCTCCTCCTCCTCATTGCTGTCAAGTCAGATTATCAAGAAATGACTGGAAAAGTACACTGACAGGGAACTACCAGAAACACAAGCTGGGTTTAAAGGAGGCCGTGGCCCTAGAGACGTTATTACCAATGTCTGATGGATCTGCTGAAAGCAGGGAGTACCAGAGGCATGCCTATCTGTGTTTCATTGACTATGCGAAGGCATTTGACTGTGTGGATCACAGCAAATTGTGGTTAACCTTGAGAAGAATGGGAATCCCAGAACACTTGATTATGCTCATGCGAAACCTTATACCAGGAAGCAGTAGTCAGAACAGAGCAGGGGAACATTGCGTAGTTCAGGATCAGGAAAGCTGTGTCTCGAGAATACATCCTGTATTCATACCTTTTCAATCTAAACACCGGACAGCTCATTCGGGAGACTGGACTTTATGAGGAGCAATGTGGCACCAGGATTGGAGGAAGACTCACCAACAACCTGCATTATGCAGTGACACAAGGAGAATCACCAAGGAGGATCTGACACATCTGCTGCAGAAGGTCAAGGACTGCAGTCTTCAATGTGGATTGAAGCTCAACATCAAGAAGACAAAGATTCTCACCACTGGGCCAATTGGCAGCTTCATGATAGATGAAGAACTGCGGCTACTTGGTTCCACAATCAACAGTCTTGGCCGAAGCAGTCAGGAAATAAATTAATTGTGTTGGAAAAGTCTGCTGTCAGAGACCTCTCTAGAGTCCTGAAAAGCAACAAAGTCAATCTGGAGACTAAGGTGCACCTGATACAGGCCATGGTCTTTGCAATTATTTGCTATGCATCTGGAAGCTGGACCATGACTAGGGATCAGTTCTTGGAAAAGAAAGCATGGTTGGAAGGGTGGAGGGGCAGCACAGGAGAGGACAACCCCTGATAACATGGATTGACACGGTAACTGGGGCAATGCGATTAGGTGTGAGACTGGCTCAGACCAGGGCTGGCTTCAGAGCTGCTGTACATGGGTTGCTATGAGTCACAGGCGTCGCAATCATAGTAACAGCAGTAAGTCGGAACCAGCTCGTAGCTGACCCTCCAGTGGGTTCTCAGAGTCTGTGAATCATGTGAGAGGAGATTGCTCGTCTTTCTCCCACGGAGCATCCGGCTGATTTGAACCACCCACCTTCAGTTGGCAGCACAGCTCCTCCTGTCTGATCTGCAGCCTCTGAAAACCTGCTGGAGGGTCAGTCACGAGAGGAGTTCAAACTCAATAGCCATCAGAGGAGTTTTTATAAACTTTCTCGTCACTGCCATAGGAAAAAAAAAGACACAGGTGAATGAAATGTAATATGGTCTAATATAAAAATATTACTATTTCAACTATAAATAGAAACATTATTCACGAGATAGTTTACATTTTGTTTTGATGCAAAGTCTTTGAAATTCTGTGATAATTTTGCACGTACAAGGCTGCTAACTTTTCATCAGAAATACTCAGAAGTTTGTTACTGTTTTTCTCTTGTTTGCCGTTGAATCGGATCTGACTGGTACAGGAAGAGATGGCCCTTCCTTCTCCAGCGGAGCATCTGGTGGTTTCAAACCTCACGCCTTCAGGATTGCAGTGCAGCTTCTTGCCACTAGGGACCAGAGCTCCTTAATACTCAGTGGTTTGCATAGTTATTACTGAAAAGAGTAAAGTAAGTTCACATTTTCAGGTTGTTAAAAATCATTTATAGGTTTCACAGTAACTGTTGAGTATGCGGTTTCTAATTCAAATCTAAATAATTTGTGTCTTCAAACACACGACCCACATTCCAAGTGCTCAGTAACCCACATGGTGGCCACTGGGGACAGCAGGGTCACCAGACGGAAACCTGCGTTGGCAGTATGGTCACTCAAGAGACAAAAGAATAATCAAATTCAAATACGTCTTTGGAAAAGTGAACCCAGAATGCTCCTTGGAGGCAAGAGTGGTGGAACTTCGTCTCCCATACTTTGGGCATTTGGGGGGGGGAGGGGACAGTCCTTGGGAAAGGACATCATGCTGCGACAGGTGGGGGGTTGAGCATAGGAGGAAGGACCCTCATATGGATCGACACAGTGACTGTAGCCATGGGCTGCATTATATCAGAGATGATGAGGATGGCACAGGGCAGGACAGGGTTCAGATGTGTTTAAACAAGCGGTCAGGTTCATTTCCAATAGGACTGACGTAGACCCAGGCGCTGAACCGGCAGCATGTGGGCTGGTCAGGTGTCCAGGCACCTTCCCCAGTTCTCCAGCTTGCAGGTAGGACTGTGACCACCAGAGGGCGCCGCTCCCACAGGGAATGCACACGCTGCTGGGACAAGGGCGCCAACAGCACCTGCAGATAATTGTCACAAATGCAATACCTGTGACAATAAAATGAGGGCCGCCTCTGCCCTAAATCTAATCTTAACACAAGCATATTTAATTTCAAAGCCTTAGGGGGGGAGGGGTTTCCAAACCACGGGTCTGAGTTCTAACCTTGTAGTATGCCTTTAGCATTTCAACCAACAAATATTTATTTTATTTACCTCCTATGCACCTGGATTCTGGGAGGCACAAACCATTTGTGCTCAGCTATGTGCGTTATGCAGATGACACTGAAACTGAGGAGGACTTGAAGCATCTGCTGCAGAAAGTCAAGGACTTCAGTCTTCAGTATGGGTTGAAGCTCAACATCAAGAAAACAGATTCTCACCACAGAAGAGAATGAGGTTGTCAACAATTTCAGCTTACTTAGGTCCACAATTAACACTCTTGGATCCAGCCACCAGTTACTCAAAAGACAAACTGGATTAGGAAAGTCTGCTGTCAGGGTCCTCTTCAGAGTGTTGACGTGCTAAGATGTCAGTCTGGACACTAAGATCCAAGCCACGATCGTCACAATTACTTGCTGTGCATCAGAGAGCTGGACAATGATTAAAGATGACAAAAGAAGAATTGATGCCTTTGAGTTATGGTGTTAGAGAAGAGTATTGAACATACTACAGACCACCAAGAGAACAAATAGGTCTGACCCGGAGAGGTTGAAACCAAGTTGCTCTCTGAAGACAAGGATTTTGAAGGTCCATTTCACATACTTTAGACATCATGTTGCCAGGAGGGACCAGTCCTTGAAAAAGGACAGCAAGCTTGGAACGGCAGAGGGTCAGCGCAGGAGAGGAAGACCCTGGATTGAGATGGATTGACATAGTGACTGGGGTAATAGGAACAGGTGTATCAAAGACAGTACGATTGGCTCAGGATGTGACAGGGTTCAGAGCTATTGCACACAGGGTCTCTATGAGTAGCAGGTGACTCAACGGCACTTATAACAACAAACTAACCCCTGGGCCTATTCTAACCCACCCAGCAGCGCAATGGAAGAAAGACCTGGTGATCTGCTTCCACAGAGATCACCGTCCTACTCTGACACACGGGTGGTCATGAGAGGGCAGCACTGGGCTCTGTCTCATTTATTTGCTTGGGTACCAGAGACCTCAATGCTTGGGTGCCTTTCATTCTCTCTCCAGGTTCATAGGGTTTCCAGAGGCAAGCTTTTACAGAACTGGATGCCACTCCTCCTTCCTATGAGTCGCCTGCGACACTTAACGACAATAATATCAACACACAGAGAGAGATCAGCTGGCCCAGTGGACAGAAAGCGATGCTACCAAGCTGAAGGTGGGTGACTTTTAATCCGCAGCCTTTGTTTTTGTTCAGACATTACTCTAGGTCGTATAGCCCTGGTGTACAAGTTGCCATACAGCGGTCACTTGTGGTTGCTGTGAGGTTGAACACTGTGAACATGTGTTAATGGTTACCCAATGCGGACAGGGTGGGGTGGAGCTACCCGATTAAAACAAGCGTGGAAGGAAGAGTGGCATCCACTTCTGTAATAGCTTGCCTCCGGAAACCCTATGAACCTGGAGAGAGGATGAAAGGCACCCAAGCGTCGAGGACTCTCCTTCATAGGGTTGTTATGAGTTGCCTGCAACTCGATGGCACTTAACAACAACAACCATAGACCTGGTGTTATCACGATGGTTAAGCTCTGACCTTGACCTTGAGTGGCTTCCTGTGTGGTTTGAAGGGAGGAGCCGTGATTATAGCAGTGTGGGTTGGCTTGTAAGGGATCACATGACAGGGAGGTAAGGAAGGCTTCCTGGAAGAGGTGCTGCTTGGCTAGGACTGAGGCGGAGTCATCATGCTAGCCAGGAGAATGGGGAGAGGATCTTGAAGACCAAGGAGAGAGAGGAGTTGCTCAGCTTTGCTTCTTGTTGTTAGGTGCCCTCGAGTTGAGTTAGACTCGTGGTGATCCTATGAACCACAGATCTGAACCCTGTGCTCTCCTGTGCCGTCTTCATCACTGACACACCATCAGCCGATTACTGCAGTCACTGTGTCAGTCCATCTCATTGGATGGCTTTGAAAAGTGGTACCATTTGCTACTTTGTCAGGGTTTTCTCAGGATTCACTCTTTGTAGTAAATTCAACTCATTTTGGTCAAGTTGGGAGCAACTCATAGCTGACCCTGTTAAAGGTTTTCAGAAGCTGTAAATTCATGAGAGGAGATTGTCCGTCTTACTCCAAAGGAGTCTTTGCAGTTACTTGCTATGCAACAGAGAGCTGGACGATGACTAAGGATGACAGAAGAAGAATTAATGCCTTTGAGTTGTGGTGCTGGAGAAGAATCCTGAACTTACCATGGACAGCCAAAAAAAAAAAAAAAAGAATAGTTCTATGTCAGAGAGACTGAAGCCAATTTCTCTTTGGAGGCTAGGATTTTGAAGCTCTATCTCACATACTTTGCCTATGTGGACAGGATTAATGCATGATTGTGGCGTGTAACTACATGTAATTACATGTACAGTAACTAGGGCAATTGGGGTTAGTGTGTCAGAATCATTGAGATTGGCTCAGGACTGGGAGGCTTCAGAGCTGTTGTTCTTAGTGTCACTATGAGTAGCAGGTGACTCGACAGCACATAACAACTCCGAAGGAGTTGGTGGTGGATTCAAACCATCTGCCTTTGTGTTGGCAGTGCAACCTCCTACCCCCTAGGCCATCAGAACTCCCTATCGAAGTAAATTGCCTAGTTGTTTTTGTTATGTGCCATCAAGATGACTCCATTCATAGTGACCCTATGTACAACAGCTCTCAACCCTGCTGAGCCAATTTCATCATCTCTGACACACCTATCCCCACTACCCCAGTCACTGAGTCAATCCATCTCATCGAGGGTCTTTCTTTCTTGCACTGTCCCTCCAGGCATGATGTCTCTTTCCAGGTAGCAGTCCCTGATGGTCAGGTGCCCAGAGTACGTCAGATGGAGCATCAAAATCCTTGCTTCCAAGGAGCAGCCTGGCTTCACCCTCTCCAGGTCAAACCTGTTTGTTCTCTTAGCAGTCCATGGTATATTCAATACTCTTCTCCAGCACCACAGCTCAAAGGCACCAATTCTTCTCTCCTCCTTAGTGATTGTCCAGCTCTCTGACACTAGACTAACTCAGCAGGACTAAGGCCCAAATCGGGTGCCCTCCAGTCAGCTCTGACTCACGGGACCTCAAATGTTTTGAGTAGAATAGGGTCCTTGGAGTTTTTAATGAGTGAGACCCATCAGAAATACACTGTCAGGTCTTTGTGCTGAGGTGCTTTTCAGTAGATTAAAAATTTGAGTTTTGAACTGCCAGTCTTTTGTCAGTACTGAAGCTCTTCACAATTTGCACCACCCAGAGAATCCAAAACTGGCGACTGAAGATGGGCTAAGACTGTAAAGGCAAGCCATTGCACATCTCTAAAGATAGAAAAGACACATGACGAACTAAGAGCCACGCTGTGCAGCCAGAGGGCACTGGGGTGGATGGGAAATGGAGGACCCCACCCCTTACTTTGGAAGACGTTTCACTATGTTCATCTTTTTTATTTATGACTTTTTAATCATGTATAACCATTTGAAAAGGAAATGAAAATATCATAGTTCAAGTTTATAGTAAAACAAAAAATGTTTCTCCATCCTTCCCTCAAAGAAGCATCCTGTCTGTATTTTCTCCAAAGTATGTTCAGCGTTCTTCTCCAGCACTACGCTCAAAGGCAGCGATTCTTCTGTCATCTTTATTCACTGTCCAACTCTCAGATGCTCATCAAGTCATTGAAAAGACCATAGAATAGACTCTTCTCAACGATGAATTGATATTTTTAAAAAAACGTCAACTTGGCAAGTGAGAAGAGACAGGGTGTAAAATGTGCAACAATGAATGAATGAAAAATGCAACTTTTCTGTAAACATTTGCTAAAATCACAATTAAAAGAAATAATTTTATTTAAGAGACATAGAATAGATTAGAAGAGGGAAAATTATGATGTTAAGAAAATTCTCTTCCCAAAGGCCTGGCTCAGCACAAGGCAAGGGCGGGAAGAGGTGATTGCACTGAGTCTGCCCATGCGGCAGGTGGCGACGCGCGTCCCAATTGTACCTCCCTTCATGTCGTTCCTCTCTGCACTGAGTGACGGGAGGAGGTGGGGGGGCCTTTCTCCAGGGGTGGCCATCATAATGCCTTATCTCAAGTGTGGACGAATATCCTGATCACGTCAGGGCTGCGGCCTCGAGGAGACTTGAAGTAAACAGTGGCTCTCCTCCTCGCAGTCCAGGGGGCGGCGGCCCCGCGGAGGGTCCAGGCTGAGGTCAAAGGCCCGGCGGGAGGCAGGCGGCGCGGCGGGCACCCCGGGGGCGGGCGGGGTCCTGGCGAGGAGCGAGCCGGCGGCCCGAGGAGGCGGCTGACTGGGCAGCGCACCCGAAGCGAGCATCCGCGGCGGGGCGAGCGCGGCCTGAGTTGACGGACACCGGCACTGACCAGCGAGCGGACGGGCGCGGGGCGCAGCCATGATCACCTCGGCCGGTGAGCGCGGCTCGGAGCGGCGGCGGGGCTGGAGGACGCGGTGCCGGTGCGCCGGCTTTTAGCTGAGTCAGGGCCGGCGGCGGGGCTCCTCCCGGCGGAGCGCTGGCCTGCGCGGCCTCTGATCGCCCAGAGCCCACCCTGGACGCGGGTCTCCCGGGCTTCTGTGCGGGGCCCCCGGGGCTCCCAGGCTCGGGGTGGGCGGGCATCGCGCGCGCCCGCTCAGTGTCCGCCCGCAGCCGCGACCCCGGCGGGCCCTGTTCTCCCCGAGTCCCCGGGCCCCAGCCGCCCGCCTGGCCCCGGGGCGGCCGGACGGGCGGTCAGCGCCGGGGCTCGCGGTCCCCACGGCGCCTCCACCTGCTGCCCGAGCGGGGTCCCGGCTCCGCGACCCGCAGGGAAGGGGGTCCTGCCCCCGGAGTGGACCAAGCGGCGTGTCCCGGGGTCAGGTCGTGGCCCTGGGAGTGGGATGTGGACGGGTCCCCACCCGCCGGTGTGGACGAAGCGGCGTGTCCCGGGGTCCGGTCATGACCCTGGAAATGGCCGAGTGTGGGACACTGAGTCCCTCTGTCCGTAGGATCAGGTCATGACCCTGGAATCGGGACGAATCGGGGCCCCCGCCCCCCGGTGTGGACCTGTCCAGGGTCCGGTCGTGACCCTGGAAATGGCCGAGTGTGGGACCTTGGCGACCACCTGCACTGTCCTCTCCAGGGTTTCCCTGTAAACAGTTGGCGCTCAGAAGCCCGTGTGCGGGAGGAACGGCCAGAGAAATGGGCAGCTGGCAGACTGACTATTATTTTATAATTACTATTAATTCTGTGTGCTCCGTCAAATCGGATCTGTCAGGAGGACCTTGCCCCTCCTTCTCCAGCAGAGCATCTGGTGCATTCGAACCGCGCACCTCTGAGATGCAGTGCAGCTTCTTGCCACTAGGCCACCAAACCTCCCTTGGACTTATTTTTCAATCTGTTGTTCTGTTCACTGTCATCCTCTCAAGGTTGACAGTTCGGATCCCCCGGCTGCTCTTGGGGGGAAACAGCCTCCTGCTGTTAAAGTGATGGGTGGTTGGGATGAGGCTGACTTGACTCGATGGCAGTGTCTTGTTTTCTTTTTTTACCGTCTGTACGTGGAATTATCCAACGTCATGATGGATGAAGAAGAGATTGAAGTTGTCCGACGTGGGTCCACAGTCAACACCCTTGGTACCAGGAGTCGCATTGCACCGGTCAAGTCTGCTGTCAGGAACCTCTCCAGGTTATCAAGGAGCAGTGATGCCAGTTGGAAGATCAAAGTGCACCTGATTCAGGCTGTAGTCTTTCAGTTAGACGCTGTGCATCTGAGAGCTGAGCAGTGAGCAAGGATCCCACCAAAGAATTGACGCTTTTGAGCTGTGGTGTTGGAGAAGAGCACTGAACATCCCAGGAACTACCAAGAGAATAAAGTGCATCCAGAGTGCTCCTTGGGAGAAGGGATGAAGAAGCTTCATCTCACATACTTTGGGCATGTTGCGAGGAGAGGCTGTTCTTGAAAAAGGGTATCATGCTGGAAATATGAAGGTTCAGCGAAAGACCTTTGACGAGGTGGATTGACACAGTGACTGCAGCAGTGGGTTCAAGTGTGTCAGAAACTATGAAGATGGCACAGGATAGGGCAGGGTTCACACCTGTTGTTTGTAGGATCTCTGAGTCATCCTCGACAGCACCTAACAACAACAGTGTACAATTAGACTTCCCCGACTCTCTAAGTGATTCAAATGATTGTAAGATACATTTTTTAGGTCAGAATTACTGTTATTCCAATGGACCTTTTGTTGATTAGAATAGTGACCCTGTAAAGCTGTTGTAAAGGGTTTCTTAGGCTGTCATCTTTACAGAGGCAGACTGTCAAATCTCTCTCCAGCAGAGCAACAGGTGGGTTCGAGTTTCTACCCTTTTGAGTTAGCAAGCCTAGGCTTAACCATTGGGCCAGTAGGGCTTGAGTTGTTAGTGGCCATCAGATGGATTTATACTTGTGGTGACTGCCAGATACTCTGTTCCATTTTCAAGGCTATGACTTTGTTGGGTGCAGATCACAGACCTAATATCCAAGGTAACTGAGTATGTTTAAACTGCTAACCTTTTGGCTGGTGGTTGAACAGTTACCATTTGGACCACCCAGAGACCCCTTAACTCCGAGTAAGGAAGAGCATTTCCAGTCCAAATTCTGTAAAGATAAAATAAGCTCTGAGGTGTTTGCCACCTGTAAAGAATGACTTATTCTTCTTCAGACCTGTCTTAAGACTCTCCTAACTCAGGCCACACCACTTTCATCTCTTTCTGGTTTAGGAGCCAAAACTCTCATTACTTCCCACAGACTATTTTTCTTATAACCAGAATATTCTTTTTAAAATTGTTCATGTTGTATCATTCCTTGACTTAAAATTCTCTAGTGACTTTCCATTGTATTGAATACAATCCCGATACTTAATAATCCTGCCACATTTTGAACACTTTTTTTCCCTTGTTTACTCCACACCCCACTGACTCTTCCTTGTGTATTTTCTTTTCCTGCCATTCTAGACTCTTCTTCCCTCAGATCTTTCCTGGTCCTTTCAAATCACCATTCCAATATTTGTCTTTCCTGTCCACCTTATTAAAAGTGTTGCCTCTTTCCCTCCAACTACCCTCTCCATCACCATCTTGTCATTACTACTGATGATCCCTTTTTTAATTTTAATTTAATATTTTTTTATTTTGTTTTATTATTTTTGTGTGCGTGTACCGTCAAATCAGATCTGACTGGTTCAGGAGGAGATTGCCCCTCCTTCCCCGGCAGAGCATCTGGTGGATTTGAACCGTGCACCTCTGGGATTGTAGTTGCAGCTTCTTGCCACTAGGTCACCAGAGCTCCCCTGATGATCCCTTTTAATGTGGTCAGCAGTGGTCCCTAGGGATCATCTAGTTCTTCTGGTCTCAGGCTCCCTGAGTCCAGCGGTCCTTTGATCTAATTGTTCTGAGCATCCTTGCTTTTCTTCTCTCCCTTTTGTTCAGACAGGGAAAGATCAAGAGTTACACCTTAGATGGCTGCTTGTAAGCTTTTAAGACCTTAGTTGCTACTCAAGATTTTTTAGAACATTGGTGCACTGTGTTATGCCAAATGATTGACAGTGGTTTTGAAGCCCTTAGACCAGCAACTCATTCCCTCAGAATGTTTGGTTATGATTAAAAAGTATGCATGACTTTGCCTGCGTTGGCTCTTCTATATACATGTATGGTTATGAGTGTAATTCCTTTCTTTGCCTCATGTCTGTCTTGCCTCTCTGCCCATGTATCTTCTTGTATATTAGTGCTTATTATTACTGATAAAGAATGATTGTGTATGTAACAGTGTTTACCTTTTTTTACTATTTTTGTTCACCACACAGTCTCTTTCCTTGCATTTTTTTTGAAGAGTGATTCTTTAAAATTTGTCTTCCTTCATTCTGTGAGTTCATGTGAGTTCAAACTTAGAGTACATTATCACCTTTTACAGTGCAGGATGCCAGCAACATAGTAGATAGTTTCTTTTGCTAAGTTTTGTGTCCTTTTCTTCTTGATTCTCTAAATATTACAGGAAACTGTTTGGAAATGCTACACTTAACTATTTAAGAGTTGCCTTGATACATTTTAATCAAACTCTACTTTCTGAATATAGCATTTCAGAAATATTTTAAGGCTTATATGAGGAAACATCTGAGAAACAGTTTGTTTTTTCTTTGTGATCTAAGGACAGTAATTTTTCATATCCCTTTTCCCAATAATTCCTTTGACATATCTTTGTTCTTTTGAGAGGAAAGTTTTCTGCTGTCTTCTGTGTTAATACTAATATATTGAAGTGTTTATGGGTGTTTGAGGAGCAGTGCAGTATAGGGGTGGCCAAGTCTGACTTCTACCAACTTCATGAATGGGAACTGTCTCCATTGATCCATCATACTACACAAATAGCTCCTTGGTCAGATCTCTCAACCTGCATGATCCTGTACCTATTTTTCTCCAATGGTCATTGCAATTTCACTCACAAACTTTACTCAACAGTTGTGGGGTTTATTAGGGAAATTCGTTGAGGGAGGCAAAGAATATCACATAATACCAGCCCAGCTTTAGTCCAGCAGTCTCCAGCCAGAGTAACAAGGCATTAGTGCAAGTTCAGGTTCAGTTCAACAGCACAAATGTACCACTGGTTTCCTCATTCATCCAGGAAGCAAAAAGCTTTGACTGTGGTTCCATCTCTAGAGTTCCTCCTGTTATATCTTGCCACAGTCTCTTCACAGAAGTCCCACAATCTCTTCACCCTCTCTCCACCACTGTCTTCCAGTGTGAAAGCACTCTTATATTAGTCTCACAGCTCTTGATGATTTGCAAGACCATGTGTCTAAAATAAATTAGCTGGAGACCATTCCCTCAACAGTGGCTAATACAATGGCTAGAAAAGCCTGTTTTCAAGGTTACTGACATAGGAGAATGCTACGTTGAGTAATTTTATTATTTATGTCTTCTAGGTTACACATTTGCCTACTCAGTGGTTTTCAGTACTGTTGTTAGCTCCCTTTGGGTCAGCCCAGATCATGACAGCCCCATGCGCAAGTGAACAGCATGCTTCCAATCATGTGTCTTCCTCATGGCCATTTACAAGTTGGACAGTTTGTAATCTATGTAATTTTCATTGGCAGGTTTTGAGAAGGTCACCAGGTCTTCTTGCCTTTTAGTGACATGAAATAATGGCACTCTTCTGCCTTGTTGAGTTGGTGATTAAATGCCCTCTTGCTTGTATATAATTCTTTTAACTTTAGGTTTATTTCAGGTAAATAATTCTACTCTAAAATTGTAGAACGTTTTTTCATTTTGCTCTATTTGAACCAGGATTAGGCCAGTGCTTCTAAAGCTATAGTGAATATTAGAATCATATGGAAGGTGGTAATGGTGTCGAGTACCATCGAATCAGAACCGACCCATAGCTGATCTTCCGTATAGTGGGTTTTTAGAGACAGTTATCACAGGAGGAGATTACCCATCCTCCCACAGAGCAGCTGGTAGTTTCGAACCATGTACCTTCGAGCTTGCAGTGCAGTTACTGCCAGGCTTTAATTCAAAGATTTCTAATTCAGTAGATCTGGGCTAGGGCCAAGGATTTGCATTTTTAACAAGTTTCCAAGTGATAATGATGCTGTTGGTTCAGGGGTCACATTTTGGAAACCATTGAGTGGGCAAATGTGATGTAAGTGGTGTCATGAGGATTTGATAATATAGTTATTTCTTGATCATCAAAATAGAAACCTTTATAGCTTTAAAGAAACACAGTCATCACTCAGTTCAGAAGTTCTTGTTTGTTTTGCATTGTCATATATATTTTGTTATCATATATTTTTAACCAAACAGTGATTTCCACCTTGCTGTGCATATACTTTATAATTATAATATACTTTTTGTCTTATAGCTGGAATTATCTCTCTTCTGGATGAGGATGAACCACAACTCAAGGTATGATTTGAAGAAAAAGTAGCTACATTTAGTATGAATGAACTTATTGAATTTCAGGATCTCTGTATCTTTCATCATTTAATGTCACCATCCAAGGAGGCTTTGTCCTCCATCTCTCATTTGGATACCAGCTCCAGACCAGAGTTCCATAATGCCACTTGTTTTTTCTTAGATATCAACAAGCCTAGGCCAGTAAACCTCTGTATGTCACTTGACGAACATCCAGTTTCTTTATCAACAGAAATCACAGAGAGTTATTTTTTCTTTGTTATATATCTGAAAATATTTTCTTTATGGAAAATTTGAAATATGCTTCAAGCAACAGTGAATACCTGGATTCACTTAACATCCAAGCTAGCAACTTGCAGTTGGTCTTACATATTTAAGAAGGAAATGTTCTTTATGCTCTCTACATCTTGTGGTTCCTGATCTTTATACTGTAATAGACAAAGTGCTAGTCAATAAGGCTTTTTAAGAACTACCTTCCCTCAGTAACTTGATTTGTGCCACTGTTAGAACCTCTACTTGGAATATTATTGCTTTTAATTTTTGACTCATGTACTTTTAACTTGCTAGTTAAATTTGTGTCTTCTAGGCTGTAACACTTTCATGATACATCTTCAAGGATATGAACATGTACGGCTAAGCACAATTGATAACAGTGCATCTAAATTCCAAAATCAATCTCCACAATAGTCTATGTGTTTCCTACTGCCAAAGGGGCCCTTTAGAGTAGTGAGAGAAGATCTTCACCCTGAAACCTACAGCTCCCTTTTCAGCAGGAAGTAGCTAAGAGAATACGCTGCTGCCTTTTCCTTATGAATGAGGATGAAATCTCTCTCAGGAAGGAGTGATAGGGAATGGCAAAGGACACACTGACAAAGGAGATTAATCAGAACTGACTTTGACAAGCACTGTGGCAACGGGACAATTAAAACAAACTTTCAAGGAATATTCAACCTGAATCCTTCTGATCATATGGATATTTTTGAAAGTATTTCTTTGAGTTTATTATGTTTGTTTTGTTTGTTTGTGTATAAAGGATACTCATCTAGATGATAACATAATTATGATAAAAACAAAGGGGGGGAAATATGGGAAGCCAATACTAAATATTTGTAATAAACTGAATGCTATTTAAATTTAAAAAAAGGTGGGGGAAGGAAATGTTCATTATGCTATAAAGAATGACACTGTAGGATTAACCTGATGGTATCATCAGAGAGGAAAAGGAAATCTGTAAATCTACGGCAAATAATGGGTTTTACTAAGTTTCTGTTTATGAAAGTTTCAATGAATTATTGAAACTGAATTAATTATTGCTGAATTAAGAATTATTCATTCAGTAGACTTAAGCTATTGATATGTTAAAAGTGTTTTTTTAAGAAAATGTGATTGTTGTATCTATGTCAAAACCGAACTTTTAATTTTATTTTTTAATAGGAATTTGCACTACACAAATTGAATGCAGTTGTCAATGACTTCTGGGCAGAAATTTCTGAATCTGTAGACAAAATGTAAGTAAGTAATTAAAAATTGGAATAAGGTAGATCCCCTTTAATTACTGTGGCTATGAGTCTTGTGATTTATGAGTTTATAAAAAATTCTTAGTTTATTTTTTTTATTATTACTTTTAATGGACGTTTACAGAGACTTTGGGTTTCTATTCATTCACTGTTGCATTTTTCTTACCCCCTCCCCACCCAGTTCGCTCTTCTCTTTGAAAAGTAAAAGAAAAATTCTTTCATTGTATATAAGTCCTCCCAGCTCCCCCACCCCCAAAGTCCACTCCACTATGCAGCCTTCATTCTGGACTCCTGTCATGACAATAATACCTAATTATATATTGCTTTTAAACAGTTCTCTTCCTCATCTGTTTCAATGCAGTATACATAATATAACACATCTTTCTCAGTCTCTCCCCAACCCTGATGTCAGTCCTGTTTTATAACAGTGGCCCTATGCAGTATTTGTCCTTTTGTGACTGAGATGTTTCACTCAGCATAATGTCCTCCAGGGTCCCCCATTTTGTATAATATTGCATGAACTCTTTTTTTTCAATGCAGCGTAGTATCCCATTGTGTGAATATACCAGAGCTTCTCTATCCATTTGTTTTTTGATGGGCACTTAGATTGTTTCCAACTCTTTGCTATTGTGAACAAATCCACAATAAACATGGGTGTGCACGATTTTTTTTTAAACTTTTACTCCTACATTTTAACTTGGTTATTCAGTCTTAGGAGTCTTAAATAAGATTGGGACTAGGTTTATGTTTTCTGATTCCTTTCAGAGAGGTGTTGTACGAAGATGAAGGCTTCCGGAGCCGGCAGTTTGCAGCCTTAGTGGCATCAAAAGTATTTTATCATCTGGGGGCTTTTGAAGAGTCTCTGAATTACGCTCTTGGAGCAGGTGACCTCTTCAATGTCAATGATAACTCAGAATATGTGGAGACTATTATAGGTAATTCTATTCCATTTGGTAAGGCATACTGTAATTTTTTTCTCTTGCTCTAGTGTGTATAACATAATTTCTTCTGAATTGCTTTGAGGAAGCTTACTTCATAAGACATTTTAAAAATGAACCCAAGACATTCTTCAGTAACAACCAACATGCCTTTATGATGCATTAAAGCTCTTTATCACAGACATCATAGTTAAGGAGCAACCAGGGTCCTTAGAGGCAAGGGTGGTGGCATTTACTTTGGACGTGGTGTGAGGAGAGGCCATTCCTTGGAAAGGGACATCATGCTGGGAAAGGTAGAGAGTCAACAGAAGGAAGAGCCTCGATGAGATGGACTGACACAGCGACTACAGCAGTGAGCTGGAGCCTGGCTGAGATCGTGGGGGTGACACAGGCTACGACAAGGTGTCGGTCATTTGTTCACATGGTCAGTGAATCATCGTTGATTCCATGCCACCTAAACAGCAACCACGTATGCTTCCAGGGTAGCCAACCCTAGGGTATTCATGGTTTAGAGTTAGTTCAGATA
The DNA here is from genome assembly GCF_000299155.1 of Elephantulus edwardii. Classification (NCBI taxonomy): domain Eukaryota; kingdom Metazoa; phylum Chordata; class Mammalia; order Macroscelidea; family Macroscelididae; genus Elephantulus; species Elephantulus edwardii. The sequence continues at coordinate 9,089,121 of NW_006399877.1, read as the reverse complement.
ATCATATTTATAGATAGTTGCTCTTTGCTGTAGTCTAACGATCATACCATTTTGATAGAATGAAATTAAATATATGATCAACAAGAATGAAAGAGAGCAGTTTTTATACTTGTTTTTAGGAAATCCTTACTGAACATCTGCAAGACTTTCAAATGCCCTTGAAGTTCTAATTAAGAATCTGAATTCACAGTTTTAAAGTTTTTGCTATGAGAGTATTAAAATAATACAAGTTACCTTACTGTAGGGGTTTTCATCTTGGTTTCCTACAGAAAAAAACCTCAAGGATTTTAAAGGATATAGTTTTTGAAATCACAGATCTTTCACCATGTTAACTTAGGAGTGAGAAGTCAGAATTTCCCCTCCTCCTCCTCATTGGATGAATGTGGATTGTTTTCCAACAATGATCTTCATATTTTTGCATTGCTACCATTTTCTAAATCATCATGCTTTTAACTAGGATTATTTGTCTTAAAGTACTCTGGGTGATAGATGCTTTCACCCTTTCTACATGCTGCATATCCTCTTAACTTGTAGAAGATTGTTTTTCAGTAGACTAGCTTGATCACTGGAAATGGGGTTCACTTTTTCTCCTGGTTTTATATAGATGGCTAGAACTAGTTTTCCAGATGTCGGTGGTATCGTGAGGAGATATACAGAACAGAATTAAGGAAAGCCTTCCTTGGATCTTACTGAATATCATGCTGTCAGTTCCAGAATACTCGAGACCACTAAGCTCTTTCCCAGCTGTGAAGAGACCTGTGCTTATAAAGAGGCTCTGGTACTCAGGTACCAGATTGAGAGAGGACATGACTCTCAATTGACCTTGCAAGATGCATTGGGTTTATTTAGCTACGTAATATAAAGAAAACTCTCCAGATATTATAATTCTGGGGGAGTCTTATCTGATAGGGTAGAGATATTTATTAAGCTAACTAAAATTGTTTAAAAACTTCATCCTAGAGACCTGATTTGTATGTGATTGCCACTTTGTTCTCGATAACAATACTTGGACCTGAGTCTACCTGGATGAAGCTTGAATGTGGGATATTCTCATGTATAAATAGCCTTCTGCTTCTTCCCAGATGTAAAACTATTTAACATATTCTTTACAGAGGTTCATATAATTTGTTTCCTGGGGCTGTAGTTTGTAACTATATACTCTTACCCTGGTTTCCTGTCTTTGAAATCATTCAAGCCAGTGGACTATTGAGAGGGTGATTAATATACAATACAGGTAGAGATATTTTGCGTTTGGTTTCAGACCCCTTCAATAAAATAGTGGTGCTGTAAATGAATCCCTTGAGCATTTTCATTTCCCATTACATGTAAAAGTTACATTTACACTATAAACTCAACTCATTGTTATACTCGAAACTAACTCATAGCTGACCTTCTAGTGAGTTTTTGGAGGCTTAAATCACATGGGAGTGTATTTCCTGTTTTTCTCTCTTAAAAGCCACTGGTAGATTCAGTCCAGAAAGAGGCAGCATCTTTGGTTAGCATGCCCATTCCCTGTGGATGAACTACCAGCACCACCTTTATGTGATACTGTAGTCTTGAAATGTGTGGTAGCATTATAAAGAGTTTGAAATCTAAGAATGACCAAAATGGGGTGCAGAAGCAAGAAGCATGTTGTTGTTGTTGTTATGTGCCGTCGAGTCGCTTGCAACTCATAGCGACCCTATGTACAACAGCCCTAAACTCCGCTCTGTCCTGTGCCAATCGCACTGTCTCTGACACTCCCAACCCAATTATCCCAGTCACTGAATCAGTCCACCTCATAGAGGGCCTTCCTCTCCTGCGCTGTCCCTCCACCCTCCCAAGCATGATGTCCCTCTCTAAGGACCGGTCTCTCCTCACAACATGTCCAAAGTATGTTAGACGGAGCCTCAGAATCCTTGCCTCCAAGGAGCCTCCCGGTTTAACCCTTTCCAGGACAAATCTGTTTGTTTTCCTAGCAGTCCGTGGTATTCTCAGTACTCTTCTCCAGCACCACAGCTCAAAGGCATCAGTTCTCCTTCTATCCTCCTTGGTCATTGTCCAACTCTCTGATGCATAACAAGGGATTGTGAAGACCATGGCCTGTATCAAACACACCTTAGTCTCCAGAGAGACACCATTGCTCTTCAGTACTTTGGAGAGGTCCCTAACCGCAGACTTTCCCATGGCAATGTGCCTTTTAATTTCCTGGCTACTAGTGCCAAGACTGTTGACTGTGGAGCCAAGCAAACTAAAGCTGTGTACAATCTCAATCTCTTCACCATCCATCCTGATGCTGCCAATTGGTCCAGTGGTGAGAATCTTTGTCTTCTTGACATTGAACCTCAATCCATATTGTATGCTGCAGTCCTTGACACTCTGCAGCAGGCGTTTCAGGTCCTCTTCAGTTTCAGCAAGCAGGGTTGTGTCATCCGCATAACACAGGTTGTCGATAAATCGTCCACCAATCTTGACCCCACATTTCTCCTCATAGAGCCCAGCCTCCCGGATAATCTGTTCTGCATATAGGTTGAAAAGGTATGGAGATAGGATGCATCCTTGGCGTACGCCCTTCCCAATTTTGAACCATGCAGTGTTCCCTTGCTCTGTTCTGACGACTGCCTCCTGGTCCAAGTGTTAAGTTTCGCATTAGAACGATCAAGTGTTCTGGGATTCCCATTCTTCTCAGAGTCTGCCATAGTTTGTTATGATCTACACAGTCAAATGCCTTTTTATAGTCAATGAAACACAGGTAGACATTCCTCTGGTATTCCCTGCTTTCAGCCAAGATCCATCTAACATCAGCTACAATATCTCTAGTACCACGACCCCTTCTAAACCCAGCCTGGACTTCTGGTAGTTCTCTGTTGATGTGCTGTTCCAGTCGTTTTTGGATAATCTTCAGTAAAATCTTGCTTGCATGTGAAATCAGATTGTTCTGTAGTTTCCACATTCTGTTGGGTCACCTTTCTTTGGGATAGGAACAAATATTGATCTCTTCCAGTCAGTTGGCCAAGTGGTTGTTCTCCAGATTTCTTGGCACAACTTGGTGACCATGTCCAGGGCAGCATCTGTTAACTGAAATACGTCAATTGGTATACCATCTATTCCTGGGGCCTTATTTTTGCCATTTCCTTCAAAGCAGCCTGAGCTTCTTTCATCACCATAGGCTCTTGCTCATATGTTGGAAAAATGGCTGATAGACTTGATCAACACAGAGTTGCCACAGTCCTTTGGGACTATAGTGCATATATTGCTTATATTGCGTATAAGGGTGCAATTATGTGCAAAACACAATGAAGCATAATACAATAAATTGAAGCGCAATAAATTACATATGTCTGTATGTCATTCCTATTAGATGATGACTTAATCTTTATGCAAGAAGAAAAGCTTAGAGAAACTATCTTTGATTATTTCTAGAATGATTATGGTGTGATTGCAAAAGAGTATCACTAAGTTGTAAACTAACATGTGTCTTTTAACAGATGTGTTTTTGACACCATTCCTTTCTTCAGATTATATAACTTAAGAAAAAAATGTACTTTCTAAATGAGATTCATATGCTCACTGATCTCCCCAAATCACTGTAAAATGTGAAAGCCAAGTTGTGCACATACATTACTTCATGAATTTTCAGGGGGAAGTAGGTCTCACTACCTCAGGTTAAGAAAATTAAGGTTTCAACTGATTTATTAATAGGAAAGTTTTTAGAAATCTTCCTTTGGAATTGCCTTTTGAACCCGTGATATATTTCAGATGATACTAATATTACATTACAAAGATGATTGTTGGTAAGAGGAAGTGTTATGTCTCATATTGTGAGGACTGCTACAGTAGGACTGTTTGAGGATCCTTAATAATGGCAAAAAATCTGGTTCTTGAAAGTAAAATAGTAAACAGTTACTTGTAGCCAACTCTGTTGAATAGATCAAGTAAAGTAATGTTTTGGTAAAAATAAAGTTAACACTTTGAAAATGTTTTTAATACATTGCAATCATTAGAATTAGTAACTAGCTTTCACATTCAATTATTAAGGAATGAAGAATAGTAATGTGAGTATACAAATTCCAGTGCTTTTCAGTCAGTTTATTATAGTCATCGTAAGTGTATATGACTATAGTTCAGAAGCTTTACCCTTTCTGGTACTTGAGTTTAGTTTACACGATAACTGGAGTTCTTTTATTTGACCCATAGCAAAATGCATTGATCACTACACCAAACAGTGTGTGGAAAATGCTGATTTACCTGAAGGAGAAAAGAAACCCATTGACCAGAGATTGGAAGGCATTGTGAATAAAATGTTCCAGCGGTGTCTCGATGATCACAAGTACAAGCAGGCCATCGGGATTGCTCTGGAGACACGGAGGCTGGACATCTTTGAGAAGACCATTCTGGAGTCGGTGGGTAGAAGATGTATTTCTGGAGAGTAGGGTCGATGGGGAAGGAGCAAAGCTAATTATTAAAATGACAGACTATCATGAAAAGAAAATCTAGCTTACAAATAACAATGCACATTTTGCCACATATTGATACATTTATATATGACTTTTGGTCATGTTTTATGGGTGTAGACTGTGCTGTGTGCTTTGTCTTAGCTACATTTCTTTGAAGTTGTGTGGGAGTGTTGTATTAATTATCGTTTTTACGGAGACTGTTGATAAATATTTGCACTTAGAGCTAAAACTACAAACTAGATTTCTAATTTTGAGATGTTCTGCAATAATTGTAACAGTTTTAAGTCATAAGCCACAGTGGTCAGAAAGTCAAGTTCAGGACTGAGTTAAATGAGCATTGCTCTGCAGGCCCGCTTCACCTGCCTTTCTGCCTGAGCCACCACAATTAGACTGTGTTCAAGCCTCTTCTCCACTCTTAGATGTACTCTGCCCCATTACCTTGCTTTTGGCCAAAAATATGCTTGCTTATGTCTTTTTTTCTTTCTTTTTTTTTTAAAGTGAATCTTTTTTTTATTATTATTTTGTTTGTGTGTGTGTGTACGTGTACGTACCGTCAAATTGGATCTGACTGGTACAGGAGGAGATTGTCCCTCCTTTCCCGGCAGAGCATCTGGTGGATTTGAACCGTGCAGCTGCAGCTTCTTGTTCTTTTCTTATTTCTAATATCTTGGAATGCTAGTCATATTCCACTAAGTTGATTTCACTAATGAATCACAGTTTACTTTCTGAAAAATAGTTTTAGCTCTTCCATATGCTCATTGGTGTTGATAGACTTTACTGTGGAGGGTGGTTTCTAAGTCCTGGGGATACTTTTGAGAACCACAAAGTACACATGAGGTCTAGAGTCCAAGTGTGCTCATAGGGAGAGAGCACCAGACAGATGGAGTAGCACTAGAAGCATAGGCATGTGGCGCTGGAGACCAGTTCTGTCACATGTTTACTGGCCTGAGGAAAAGAGATGCGGATGGCACTGAGTTGTAAGGAGGCCCAGTAGTGATGAAAGAGGCAGAAATAAATACTTTGGTGGAAATAGTTGGAAAAAACCTAGCCATTTAGTATGTGGGTGTTTGTTTGTGTTTACCTTTTATAGTAAGTAAAAGTACCACTTTGCTTTGTGAGCACTGTGTTGATTTAGTGCTCATCCTTAAAGTCCTGAATTATTGCTAAATATATCTGCCCCCTCACCTGTGATGTGAGTGAAAGTTTACACAGTAAATTGATTTTTCCACTCAACAGTTTATACACACTGTTTTGTATGATTGATAGGTTACAGTCCCCACAGTGTAGCAGTACTCTTTCCTCTCCTCCCATGTTTCTTGTTTCTGTTTATCCTTGCCTTTCCCTCCTGCCTTCTGAACTGTATCTCTGGGTAAGGGTGTCTTTTGTTCTCCTATGGTTGTTTGTTTTAATGAGTTTATACGTCTCTGATAATACGGATGGTCCCTTGTTTGGCTAAAAGTTGAACCATGAGTCCCAGTTTAAAGAGTTTTTGTGATTCAGATTCAAACTGAATGTCAGAAAACTGAAGACTACTTTATGTAGTGGTCATAGTTTCCAGGGTTCAGCCAGTCTCTATCACAACAGTAGGCCAGGTCTTTTCAATATAAATGGTTAATTCTTGTTTGGACATTTATTACATAAATACGTGAAATGTCTGATTTTTTAAGAAACATTTTCATCTAAAGTTTTTGTTAAGAGATTGAAATCATTGGCTGCCTAAGATGAGTGACTGAAGTACATTGAAACAATAATTCACTTTTTAAATAAACCTAGTCTTTGGTAGCCAGATAATCGTGCATCTTTACATTCTCTTTCAGAATGATGTTCCTGGAATGCTTGCGTATAGCCTGAAGCTCTGCATGTCTTTAATGCAGAATAAACAGTTTCGGAATAAAGTACTAAGAGTTCTAGTTAAAATTTATATGAACTTGGATAAACCCGATTTCATCAACGTTTGTCAGGTAATACACTGTACTGCATTACTCTAGAGTATAGTGACGGTTCATTGATAGAATTCTTGCTTCCAGGTTAAAGACCTGGATTCAGTTCCCAGCCAGGATACCTCTGTGTCACCACTGCCTTATCATTGGGGGCTTGTGTGTTTTTATAATGTTGTGTAAGTCTAATGGAGCTTCCAGATCAAGACAGATTAGAAGAGTGAGCCTGGCAGCCCACTTTTGGAAGTTACCAGTGAAAATCCCTAGAGATTACAGGAATCTAGTGTGTAATGGATCGCAGGGTGGTGTCAGGTTACATAGCATTTTATTCCCTTGCGCTAGCGTTACTGTGACTTGGAGGCCAACTCAGCAGCAGCTAGCAACACACCACATTCTGTTACAGCCGCTACCACTTCATGACTGTAAGGGTTTCATACAGGTGTCTCCGTGGATCTTGAGAACAGAGAGAGCTTTGAAGGCAGAGGGTGCCATTTATGTTCCATTTTATTGACCAGAAACAGTATTAGAAAACTCAAAGGTTATTTTGCTTAGTGTATTCTTTCTGTGTGTTGCTGTTTTTTTTTTTTGGTTTTTATATACTTGAAGCTGTTGAAGGCAAAAGGAAAAAATACAAGCAAGGGTAAGGAAAGAAAGTAGAAGAAAAAAATTACTATGTTAGGTGGTTGTTGTTGTTGTTATGTGCCGTCGAGTCGCTTGCGACGCATAGCAACCCTGTGTACAACAGCCCTAAACTCTGCTCTGTCCTGTGCCGATCGCACTGTCTCTGACACTCCCATCCCGATTACCCCAGTCACTGAATCAAGTATAGAAATGATCTATGGTTCCTTACCCAAATACAACCAAACATTTGGATATAGTTCTTTTTCTCTTTTTACATATGAACTTTCTTGTACATGAACATTTTTTGAGCAATACAGTAAGCATGTTAAAGAGAAGTCTTTCTCTTTACCTGGAGTCTGTATAAATCTACCTCATTCTTCTCAGTGGCTGTGTTTTACTTTATTATGTTGAGTGGAGGTGCCCATAGATTTTATTTCTCTAAGGGTTGCTTTTAATTCATTTTGCTTATAGAGCAGTATTATGTATCTTATGTGTTGCTTTTCACAGCAATATATATAGATTTTTAATGCATTTTTATCCTTCATACTTTTTGAAAATATAGAGCAATGCATCCTTCTAAAAACAGGTTAGAGACAGAAAAGAAGCATATTTATATCGCTCACTGTTTTTGCTAGAATTTGAGTTTTGTTTGTTTCTAATGAGTTGACTTAATGGTTTTATGTCCTGATTTTTTAAGAAAGTATTCTAATTTTTTAATGTTTCAAGTCAGTAGAATACAAACATCAAATGATACTGGAAGTCTTAAATAAAAAACTATACCTCCCTGCTTCCCTTGTCCTTGTTTCATTTCCATCTTACTCCCTACAGGGAGTTTTATCTCTTTAGCTAGTTCATTATTTTTGTTTTTTAAATTCTTGGACATTGTGATGTTTTCATCATTATTTATCTTTTAAAAATTTTATCTAGAGCACTTCTTTTACAATTTTTATTTGAATATATATTGATATTTACAGAAGTTTTTAATTTCACTTTGGAAATAGGTAGAATAATCATGGAATGATCTAAGAATGAATAACTTTGACCACTAGCTTTTGCAGTTTGATATAATTTCATTAATAAATTATTGTGATCCACAATTCAAAGAATATACAGCCTCTTTGCTCCAGCTACCAAGTTTCATATTTGAAAGCAAACAGTATCTGTTACCTGTGTCCTTTACTATTTCTCCATGCAAAGTTTTCATTCATCTTTTCTTGATGGGGCAGTAGTAATTCAGTGGATATACTTAATCCTACTAACCATTCCCTTTTACTGAGTATCTTGTAGACAAAGTTTTTACTTATTATATAATTGTTCTTTATCTCCATTTCAGTGCTTAATTTTCTTAGATGACCCTCAGGCTGTGAGTGATATATTAGAGAAACTGGTAAAGGAAGATAACCTCCTGATGGCTTATCAGATTTGTTTTGATTTGTATGAAAGTGCCAGCCAGCAGTTTTTATCATCTGTAATCCAGAATCTCCGCACTGTTGGCACCCCTATTGCTTCTGTGCCTGGATCCATCAATATGGGAACTGTTCCGGGATCTGAGAAAGACAGGTATAAGTGTTTTTCTTCTGCGTCAAAAAGTAATTTAATAGTCTTTACTTGACTTGAAGAGGAGATGGAATATTCCTAGAATAGTCTAAGAATACATGGATTTCACCATATTTAGCTTGACAAACTCTCATTAGTTTTGCCTCCAATATTAAGATCTAGACTGTTGCGATCTTAACTATTTTTCAGAAGTAACTTTACCTTGAAAAATATTTAATCTGGACATGGATCAAGTCTGTGATATAAGCAGATCACCTGCACATTCTGCAAAGAATTATCAGTTTAGTGACTTTTGATTTCTTCATTCCAGTGAGTCCATGGAGACGGAAGACAAGACAGGCGTTTCAACTGCAGGAAAGACCCCAGAGGCAGTAAGTGTGCCCTGTCAAGTGGAGCTTGCCCTGAACCTATGTTCCCAACAGGGCATGAGTTTTTCTGACCTATTGTATACCTGCCTTGTTGATGGCTTATATTAAAGTCGATTACAATGTCATATTTATAGAAAGGGATTTCCTGGGGAAAATAAACATTTTTAAATTGATCCACCAAAAGCATCTAATCTTAAAACAAAGCAAATATTTAAGTCCTTACTGGAAAATGAACTCTAACCAAAATAACTCTGAATACCTGTCACAAAATAACACTTACTACATGAGAAAAATGTTTGGCTATGGCAAATAACTGGTAATACACATGTTGTTGTTAGGAGCAGTGTTGGAAGCAGTTGGAATATATGTGAGGGGCAAATTAGTTATTTTAAATATCCATTCTTGGTGTGGGAGGAAGGTAGTAGATGTAGTGTAGAGAATTGAAATAGTTCACTTTTCAGAACTGATTATTTCCTATGCTCTAGTATAAGCAGATGACAAAACTGTTCTGTGGTTATCAAGTGGGGGAATGGAGTAAGTAGAGGGGTATAAAAATTAAATAGATAAGTTGGATGAAGAACAGTGTAGTAGAGAATAGGGATTGATCAGACATTTTCATTATGTCCATTGTCATTAATATTCTAGAACAAAATGTATAATAAAGTGGGTAAAAAAAAAATCAGTGATTTGTAAATTTTCACCCCAAAAATTTGCAGCTTTTTTTACCTACATGAAGAGTTGCTTCATAAATGTTACCAGAGTTAAACTGGGTTGATTGATAGTCCATGACCGTCAACTTTAGTGAATGTGAATTACAGATGCTTTTGCTTTTCTCAATGAGTAGGGAGTTGCTTTCCTGAAGTTGACCCTTTGTAAAGTAATTTTCTTACATAGTAATAGTAATTATTCCCAGTTTGAGCTTTAAAAAAGTAATATACTTAATGTATTGTACATACAAAACTAGTTCAAACGGAATTGCTTTTTCCTATCAAGCTTTTATATCTCTATGGCATGTAAGCAGGAAATAAATACATTAATCTTAGGTTCTGCTATTAAAAGGGCATCATGCTTAGAAAAACAGAAGTCAGCACAAACAGAAGACACTCAGTAAAATGGACTGACACGCTCACCACAACAGCAGGTTTCAGTGTAGCAGAGTTTGTGATGGAACTGTAGAATTACACTGTGCTTCATTCTGTTGTGCATGGAGTCAAGATAAGTCGGACCCGGAGCCGTGACACCTAAAAAAAAACAACATTAAATCTACTGTTTAAGCCTACTCATAAAATACAAGGTTTCTTTGTAGCCTGTACTTTAACTGTGTGTACATGAATATCTGAATTTCCCAGATTTATACTATTGAAATAAAAAGAATTCCTATTTTAATTAGTAGAGTTTAGCAATGTTCAAATTTTGGTTTTTATTTTTCCAGAGCCCAGAGCCCAAGGACCAGACTTTGAAAATGATTAAAATTTTAAGTGGTGAAATGGCTATTGAACTACATCTGCAATTTTTGATACGAAATAATAACACAGACCTCATGATACTAAAAAATACAAAAGTAAGACATAATAGAATTTTCTTCTTCTTTCTGAATTTGATTATTTCTTGAATAAGTTGTTATATTTCTCTCTGGGTCAAAGAAATAAGTAATCTTTCTAAAAATAAGAAGTGAAACTCTTGTACTTGTTAAACAAGAAATAAAATTATGCCAGTATCTTTTTGGAATACTTAGTGCATGCTTTTTCCTTTAACTGATTTTATGTAGATGGCTAGATCCAGTGATGGAGAGCAGTTAGGTGAGTAGTTGCACAGTCAGAATGTTAGGATAGTTTTTTATGTGTCTGTTTCCTGTGGACTCCTTGAAGAACAATACCCTTACCTAGTAATTACCTAGTTATTTCAACCTTTCTTAAGATAATGATCCTAATAGTTAACTTATTTTCAGGCATTATATATTTATGTGGTTTAGTGTAATAAAAATATACACCATGGGAAAGTCTTCCTGACTAAGGATCCTTTCCCAGCATCATTTAACCTTTTCATAGCCAGATAATATTTCATTACTAAGCCTTGAGTCGAAAGTGACTCTATGGCACAACAGCAGTAGGTGGCTATTTGTAGAAGCATATGTGATGTTTGTCCAGAAGCATATATGATAATGCTTTCTGAGATTTTTAGTGCAGTTTTTAGAGATGGCAAAAAGATGCAAACTCACATAATTTTTTTGTTTGTCCACTCTTTGAATCCTAGTCTTTATAAAATAGCTCAGTAAAAATTACTTAACTTTGAGATGACTATAGATGTTGGCAAAGGTATAGCAAGTTATTCTAACACTTTGGATCCCTTGGGAAAGAGGCTAAGAGAAGAGGAAATTTTAAATTTTCAACATACAAAGAATAAACCTTACAGTTAGCTACTTTTGGCCTCAAGTTATGACAGAAAATGAAACTATTTGACTTGACATTTTTGCTGTATACCATCGAGTTGGAACCCACTCATAGCTGACCTTCTAGAGGTTCTCTTGACTTGCTATTTTTTCTAAGCTTTTTGATCTGTATAGAAATATCCAAGATCTATATTTTAAAAATCAATTCAATTTAATCTTATTTCTCTAAAAAAAAAGTCGTGTATGTGTGTTTGTGTTTAGTGATACACACCAGTGATGGAAGTCTGTGTTTGTGTCTGTAGGATGCAGTACGGAATTCTGTATGTCATACTGCAACTGTTATAGCAAACTCTTTCATGCACTGTGGAACCACCAGTGACCAGTTTCTAAGGTAAATATATTTTGAGGTTTGTACTTTGCTTTAAAATAATTTTAAATGTTATTTTGGCATTGTTCCATGAATGGGGAGAACTTTGAACAAAGTTCTGTTTTCACTGTCTTACTCGTTTTTCATTAAATCTACCCACTCTTTTAAAAGATAACATAACATATTTTATTTGGTTTGAGTATGGGCTTTTAAGGCACTATATTAAGTTTCTAAAATGTGACATAATTTTTCTTTTGTTCATAGTATATTTGTATATCATACATAAAAAATAACAGTTCTTAAAATTTTAAAAATAATTCAAAAAGTAAAATAGAATCAGTAGTATTTTGGGATACTTAAAGTACAATAGTTTGAAATGATTCAAGGTAAAATTTTATTCTCTTCAATCTTTATGGACTTTGATTTGTTTTAATAAGTTTTCTTTTCTTACAGAGATAATTTGGAGTGGTTGGCCAGAGCCACTAACTGGGCAAAATTTACTGCTACAGCCAGTTTGGGTGTAATTCATAAGGTAATAGACACTGATCAGCGTGAATTAGGAAAAACTCTTTGCCGTCAACATAGAACCAACTCATAGCTGACCTTGCAGCAGGTTTTTGTAGAGTGTACATTGAATGGGGGGAGAATGCCCATCTTTCTCCTGCAGAGCAACTGGTGGCCTCAAACCGCCTGCCTTTGTGTTGGCAGCACAGCTCCTTATCCAGGCATCAATAAAAGACACTTTTCTGGGGTGAAAAGAATAATCAAGAGAGAGAAAATATAGAACTATTTCAAATTCTCTATATTTTATTTTATTATTTTTTATTTTTTAGCCATGGAGCATAGATAATCCTTAAAACTACTTGCCTGAGGTAATCTTTAGGCTTTAAGGCAAAATAGTCCTGGAAGTCATCTTAAAAACCAAACATTAATTTTGTTTAACCAATATAAAAAGTTTGCTTTGATCTTAGCTGTAAAGAACCTAAAGCAAGGGAGCTCTGGTGACTCAGTGGCAAGAAGCTGCACTACAATCCCAGAAGTACGTGGTTCGAATCCACCAGATGCTCTGCTGGAGAAGGGGGGTAATCTCCTCCTGTACCAGTCAGATCTGATTTGATGGTACACACACACACATACACACACACACACACACAAAATAATAAAATAATTTTTAAAAAAGAACCTAAAGCAAAAGGAAGCGATGATGAAATAAGAACTAAAGATTTTAAAGGGCAGCTTAAGAAAGAAAAAAATACTACAATGAAATGTGGGAAGACTTGGGATTAGAAAACCAAAACAAGAACATGGTTGGCATTTCTCAGCTGAAAGAACTGAATAAGAAATTCAAGCCTCAAGTGACAATACTGAAGGATGCTATGGACAAAATCTTGAATGGTACAGGAAATCATCCCGTCAAAAGACAATGGAAGGAATACATAGTCCTGTACAGAAAAGAATTGGTCAACACTAAACCAAAAAGTAGCTTATTGTCAAAAATTAATAGTAATAAAGACATTCAAACTACACTCAAGGCATTAGCAAAAATTAAAGCCCAGGAATTGATGGCATACTAATTGAGCTGTTTGTGCTAACAGATGCAACCTTGCCTGTGTCTACTAGTCTTTACCAAGAAATTTGGAAGACAGCTTTCTGGCCAAAGACTGAAAGAGGTCCATGTTTGTTTCTCTGTTAAAAATAAGATGATCCCAGTGGAGAGAAGAAATTTTTTTTAAAAATGTCATTCATAGCACATGCAAGTAAAATCTTGGTGAAGATTATTCAGAAACAGATGGATGGGATAGTACATTGATTGACACAGAACTGCCAGAAATTCAAGCTGATTTCAAAAGAAGCTGTGGAAGATAGTACATTGTAGCCAATGCCTGGTGGATCTTGACTAAATGCACAGAATATTAAATTTTATTTTAAATTACGAATAACATTGAGAAGAGTGAGAATTCTAGAACCCTTAATTGTATTCATGTGAAACTTGTACATAGGACAAGAAACATTCAGACAGAACAAGGGGAATGTGCATGATTTAAAATGTAGAAAGTTGTGTATTAGGACTGTATCTTTCTCTGTATCTCATCAGTTTATTTGTATGCTGAGTAAATAATTCAAGAAACTGGCCTATATGCAGAAGAACGTAGCATCATTGGAGGAAGATTGATCAACAGGTTTAAGTAAGTGACCCATCCTTGCTTGCAGAAAGTGAAGAGACTTAAAACACTTACTGAAGAAGATTAAAGACCGCATCCTTCATAATGGGTTACACCTCTACATTGAGAAAGCAAGAATCTTCACCATTGGCCCAGTAGGCAACATCACCATAGATGAAAACATTAATATTGTCAAGTATTTAATCTTCCTTGGATTCACAATCAACACGTTGGTAACAGCAGCCAAGAAATCAATAGATATGTTACATTGGGCAAATCTGCTGTTAGGGATCTCTTGAAAGTGTTAGGGAGCCTAGTTCCATGCCTGGCTGCCACTGTGCTACCTCTGGTCACTGCAGTCCACCTCAAGTATTAATACTGTGAAGAGAGCCTGATGTGACCTCTCCAGGTTACTGCAGACTGTTCATTTCCCAGCTGTATTGGGGACTAAAGTCTCCAGCCTCCGCACAAATCAGAATTTGCCCAGCAGTGGCTTGTCTGAGTTCAGATATGGCAGATTTTCTGAAAGTTTTTGCAAAAGCGAAGCACATCATTATTCTGACGAGGGCTGATGTTAATGTGGAAAGTGAGGTGCCAACTTTCAGAGGAGCTGGCGAGTATTAGAGAAAATGGTAAATCTAGGATCTGACTATTCCTCAGGCCTTTTCACTGAATCCATCCCGGATGTGGAAGTTCTACCGTTACTGGTGGGAGATACTGCAGAACAAGGACCTGAACCCTGGGCGCCTCGCCATCGCCAAATGTGAGACCTGGCTATAGACATGGCCGGCATGTGGTGGTCATCATCCAGAACATCAGTGAGCAGCACCACAAGACTGGCACCAAGAACTTTATGGAAATTAATGGTAGCCTATTTAAAACCCAGTGCATCTCTTGTGAAAATGGGGTTGAGAATCACAAGCATCCAATTCGTCCAACTTTATCAAGAAAAGTTGCTGTAGAACCAGAAACTGAAGATTTTAGAATCCCAGTTGAACAACTTCCCCTGTGTGAAGACACAGGCTGTGGAGGCCTGCTGCCATATTTGCTCCTTAGGTGTCTAGTAGGGGAGTCCCTGGAACGGAATTCAACATGGAAACCACCCCAGCCACAGACAGATTCACAACCCTCCCTGTAGCCCTAGTCCATCATGAAACAGCGACTGTTTCTTCATTTTCCTGGGGGGAAAAAGAAAGTGCATCTGAATTCAGAGTCACAGCTACGAAGAAATGAGCAGTGAGTGGTGAACAGAGTACTGGGAGATCCCACAATGTCTTCTCCTTCCTTAACTGGAATCCACCCAGTAGATGATGGTGGAGGCTTAATAACAATGTGGAAAAATAAGAAGGAATCAGATAACCACATTAGTACTTACTATTTGATTTGAAGTGACAAATACCTCTAATGTATTTGGTTTAAAGTAATGAGCATTCTCCTCCCATGCAGTTAACTGCCGCTGAAAACCTACCAGAGGGTCAGCTATAGGTCTGTTCCAGCTCAGCAGTTACACAGCAATAACACAACAGAGTGGTTGATTATTGGAAGTGAGCAAAGAGTGTAACTAAATTGTCTTTGAATAGTCATTTAATCTATTCTAGTTCTGCTGTTTGGGTAAAGAAAGAACAAAACGAGATAAATACTTGGATATCTTAATCTTATCCTTGCACAAGTTTGGGCAGAAAATGAAAAAATCACTCTATGTGGTGATTTAAAAAAAAGTTGGACGATGAAAAAGGAATACCAAGGCGAGCTCTGGTGACATAGTGGCAAGAAGCTGCACTGTAATCCCAGAGGTGTGCGGTTCAAATCCACCAGATGTTTTGCTGGAGAAGGAGGAACCATCTCCTCCTATACCAGTCAAATCTGATTTGGCAGTACACACACACACACACACAGAAAAAAAAAATAAAAACAAAACAGAATACCAAGGAGTTGATGCCTTTGACTTGTGGTGTTAGGGAAGAGTATAATAATTCATGGACTGGTAAAAGAACAAGTAAGTCTGTCTTAGAGGAACTGCAACCAAGGTGCTTCTTAGAGAAAGGGATGTAAAACTTTGTTCCACATATCTTGAACATATTGTCATGTGCCAGTCCTTGATAAAGCATCATGCTTGGGAAAGAAGGGGACCAGCAAAAGAGGAATACCTTCAACAAGATGGATTGACATAGTGACAGTAACACTGGTTTTGAGCATGGTGGAGATTGTGAGGATGGGGCTAGTTAGAGAGTATTGTATCACTCTTATTTCTAGATTTGCTAAGAGTTTATAATGGACTTCATAGCACCTAACATGCACAATCAACACTCTTGGTACCAGCAGCCAGGAAATCAAAAGATGAGTTGCATTGGGAAAGTCTGCTGTCAGAGACCTCTCCAGAGTACTGAAGAGCAACAGTGTCAATCAGTAGACTAAGGTGCGCCTGATTCAGGGCATAGTCTTTATAGTTACATGCTATGCATCAGAGAGCTGAACAATGAGTAGAGATGACAGGAGAATTGTTGCCTTTGAGCTTTGGTGCTGGAGAAGAGTATTGAATATACTACGGACTGCTAAGAGAACAAACAGGTTCATCCTAGAGAGGGTGAAAGCAGTTTGCTCCTTGGAGGCAAAAATTCTGAAGCTTTGTCTGACCTACTTTAGGCATGTTGCAAGGAGGGACCAGTCCTTGGAGAGGGGTGTCATGCTTGGGAGGGTGGAGGGACAGCACAAGAGAGGAAGACCTTTGATGAGATCGATTGATTCAGTGACTAGGGTAATGGGGGTAAGTGTATCAGAGACAGTAAGATTGGCACAGGATAGAGCAGGGGTTAGGGCTGTCGTCCATAGGGTTGCTATGAGTCGCAGAGGACTCAACAGCACATAACAACATCTTCAACATGGGATCAGATTGACAATTGCCATTTGAAAAATTAAACAAGAACCTTAGAGGACAGTGAGCTTATGTCCTTCAGGGTGAGGGACTGGAAAGGAGGATGAGAATAGTAGTACAACTGTCACTAATTTGTTCATATAGAAACTGGAATTAGTGTCTGTTTTGCTATATATGTATATATTCTCAACAGAATAAAAGTTAGAAAAAATAAAGTTCATTGACAGATATGTTTTGTTATTCAGGTCAGTCATCTTATAGGAAAAGATAAATAAGATAGTAAATGTCTGTTTTTCAGTAAAAGTTAGAAATCTGGGAAGCTCTGGTGGCCTGCTGACAAAAAGCTGCACTGCAAGCTAAGAGAATACGCCGTCCCCTTTTCCTTATGACTCAGGGTGAAGTCTCTCTCAGGGAGGAGTGATAGGGAATGGCAAAGGATACACTGACAAAGAAGATTAATCAGAACTGGCTTTGACAAGCACTGTGGCATTTGGACAAGAACAAACTGGGAGGAGGGTAGAGAGAATAGTGCAACAATGAATGAGTGGAAGCCCAAAATCTCTGTAAATGTTTATGAAAATTAATAAAATATAATTATAGAGAAAAAAAAAGCTGCACTGCAGTCCTGAAGGTGTGCGGTTCGAATCCACCAGATGCTCCACTGGAGAAGGAGTGGCAATCTCCTTCTGTGCCAATTGGATCCAATTTAATGGTATACAACAAGAAAGAAAGAGGGAGGGAGAGAGAAATAAAGAAAAATTAGAAATCCTTTTCTTGTGAATGCTGTCTAAGCCATTTTTCAAAGAATGAGTTTTGAAAAAGTGACAAAAAGTGAGTTGAAATAACATTTGCACAGTCTTGGGGTGAATTTGAAAAATGTTCTAAAACAAGGAGAAAAAGTAAAGCATTAGCAATGTTTTGAGAGCATAACTGAGTCTCTTCAAGGCTGTCCTGCTTTGAGGGAGAAAGTTGTACAGGGGAGAATCCCTCCTTCTCCTACTATTCAGGAAGTGAATATTGTAGAGAAAAGACAATAATCATAGAAACTGTTGCTCTTTTCTCTTGCTAACAATTTTGTTGTCGCTCAAACCTACAGGGTCATGAGAAGGAAGCATTACAGCTCATGGCAACATACCTCCCCAAGGACACCTCTCCTGGATCAGCCTATCAGGAAGGTGGAGGCCTCTATGCATTGGGTCTCATCCATGCTAATCATGGTGGCGATATCATTGACTATCTGCTTAACCAGCTTAAAAATGCCAGCAATGATGTAAGTATTGTTGTTAGGTGCTGTCGAGTCGTTTGCAACTCATAGCGACCCTATGTACAACAGCCCTAAACCCTGCTCTATCCTGTGCCAATCGCACTGCCTCTGACACACCCATCCCGATTACCTGGAAAAAAATTTCTATTAATTTAAAATCCAGGGAAATACTCTTTTTACGTATTATTTTAGAAAGTAGGCATTTTAGGATACTTAAAAGGCTACAACTATTCTCATAGAGTTTGTTTGTTTTGGTTCTTTCTTTTAAAAAAGCTACTTACTACTCTATAAGCAAAAAGAGTGCCTTTCAATCTTAAAAACCTGTATATGTTAGTCAAAACTTACTACCAGGTGTTTATAAAACATTATTTTCTTGTATTTGAAAAAGTATTATTTGAAAAGTATTATAATCCTATTATTGACAGCTTGGTTCTAGCTCATGGCAGCCCTGTTGTGTAGAGCAGCACTGTCGCTTAGAACCCTGTAGCACAGCATCACTGCCCCATAGGGTTTGCCAGGCTGTGCGTCTTCACAGAGGCAGATCTCGGTGACCATAGGTTTATTCATGGCAGCCAAGTGCTTCGCCACTTTGTCACCAGAGGTTCTTTATTTTAGAGTCTTGGAGTTCAACTGTAAGTGCCTTTTGTGAGTACTTGGTCTAATCATCTAGCATTGTATACAAAATTAAGGCCCCCAAAAGGTTGCATATATTTTGAGAAATAAGAATTCTTGTTTTGATATTTCATCTTATTAAAAGTCATTCTGTTGGTTAAATTTATTAGTCCTTATTTTAAAAAACCTTGGGTATTAGACTTTGAACTCTTATGTTAGTGCAGACTCCTTTAGAAGGTATGTTAGTGCAAATTCCTTTAGAAAGCTACCAAGAAAGTACTTCCTGGGACTGAGAACCTTGTCTTTTGTTCAGTGAGAGGACGGAGGCCAACAGACTTTTCTGTAATGACTACTATATAATCTTACCTGCAGACAAATCTTACCTTCATTTATGTATATCTTAACCTCATCCCTCTGTTCTCTGTATTTAATATCATAATAAAGTTTGAAATTAGAAAATGAATTTAGACTTCAAGTACAGTGCCCCAAGTCAGTAAATCCTTTTTGCCTAGATTGTTCGACATGGCGGCAGTCTGGGTCTTGGTTTGGCTGCTATGGGGACTGCACGCCAGGATGTATATGATTTGCTGAAAACAAACCTTTATCAGGATGATGCTGTGACGGGTAAGTTTATTCCATAAAATGTTAATTTATCTAACTAATAGTTGCTTTCTACCCATAATTTCTAGCCTCTTAAAAATCTGTTGGGTTTCTGTATATGAAGAAGGTGTGAATTTTGTGTTATTGGCCAAAATCATCTTAAAAAACATATTTTATTAGATATATACATAAACACACACACACACCCCTCCCCACTGCTGATGAGTCCATTCTAACTTAGGATGGCCTTCCATTGGACTTCTGGGTCTAAGATCTAATGGGAACAGACTGCTTCATCTTTCTGCCTCAGAAATAGAGTTCTAAAACGGTACCTTCTGTATAATGGCTGAAAAAATGGTGCTTTGAAGCTGAAATTTATTAGATAAGTCTGAAGCTGTTTTTCTGCAATATATAGCTAAAATATTCTAATATCCTTTGTGAAGTCACTATAGGATTTGATGAGGCGTTCCTTTAGGGTTTAAAAGGAAGAAAGCTATAAATGTATTGATATGCTTCCACATGAAGTGTTCTCCTTTTTTATTACATTTGTTTGAAAAAATGTTACCTAAAGCTAGTGGCTGCTTTGAAAGTTGTTATTAATTAGGTGCTGTTTCCTATAGTATATGTTTTACCAGCTAAACACAGAACTTGACTCTTACTGGTTTATTCTTAACTTACTAGGAGAAGCAGCTGGCCTGGCCCTAGGTCTGGTTATGTTGGGTTCTAAAAATGCCCAGGCTATTGAGGACATGGTTGGCTATGCACAAGAAACTCAGCATGAGAAGATTCTGCGTGGTCTTGCAGTTGGCATTGCATTGGTGATGTACGGGAGGATGGAAGAGGCTGATGCTCTCATTGAATCTCTCTGTCGAGATAAAGTAAGGTCACAAAATAATTTATCTTCTTTGTATTCCTCCGCTCTTCAGTTATCTCTCACATTTACAGAAACACTTCTCTTTCCTGGAAATTAATTCCATCAGAATTCTTAGGTACAATTGATGAAACTTCTAACAAGATAATTCTGTCTAATAGAATTTAGGAAAGAAAATACTGATTAGAAGAGATAAAAGGGATTTGAGGACTTTGAATTCAGAAGAAGTTGTAGATTTAAGGTTGATGTTTTTTGAAAAGCAGATTCCTAAAAGTTCTTTGGGACGTTTCCAGATGTATTTCTTTTAGAATTGCTGGTTTTGGAATGATTTTAAAATCCTTTAACATGTTATGAACTTTATGCCATTGTTAATTCAGCCTAACTAAAATCTAGTTTCCATGCTTATTTACTGTGTTAAGATTTTTTTGCCTGTTGTCTCTTGTTTTTATAATGTTATAGTGTTATATGTTACAATGTTATGTTATAGTAGATGGTCAGCAGAAAGTTATACTGTCCTCTATAATCTGAAATGACCAAGGAGGATAGAAGGAGAATTAATGCCTTTGAGCTGTGGTGCTGGAGAAGAGTATTGAAAATACCATGGACTGCTAGGAAAACAAACAGATTTGTCCTGGGAAGGGTTAAACCGGGTAGCTCCTTGGAGGCAAGGATTCTGAGGCTCCGTCTAACATACTTTGGACATGTTGTGAGGAGAGACCAGTCCTTGGAGAGGGACATCATGCTTGGGAGGGTGGAGGGACAGCGCAGGAGGGGAAGGCCCTCTATGAGGTGGATTGATTCAGTGACTGGGATTATTGGGATGGGAGTGTCAGAGACAGTGTGATTGGCACAGGACAGAGCGGAGTTTAGGGCTGTTGTACATAGGATCGCTATGAGTCGCACGCGACTTGACGGCACATAACAACAACAACATAATCTGAAAGGAACTAGTTTATTTTAAAGTTACTGATTAGCTTTTTTTAACTATGAGATTCCGTACCTTTTTATCTCCATACTTCTTTTTTGTTGTTATGTGCGGTCAAGTCAGAAGCAACTCATAGCTGACCTTTAAGTAGATTTTAAGAAGCAGCAAATCTCACTTGAGAAAACTGCTTATCTTTCTCCCACAGAGCAGCGTGTGGATTCGAACTGCTTACTTCTGGGATGGCAACACATTTCTTTGCCACTGTGCCTCTAGAGCTCCCCCAACTCCATACTAATGACTAAGAATGAAATGATAAGGAAATAAGAGATACAGAATTAGAAATCAGCTTCCTTACTGTTTATTTTGCAATTGCAAAATAAGTGTCATAGATTAGTGGGTATTGGCATTGTTTATGCTGCTTAAAGCATGTGAGGCAAGGTAATTGTGTTGTATAGATTAATCAGAATTAAGAACAATCATTTCTTCCTGTGTTAGTCTTATACTTCTCCATTCATTTAAAAAATTTACCAACCACGAAATAGTTCTCATAGAGCTTTCCTTTTGTGCGTAAAACCAGCTTTCATGGTACCTATTACAAAGTACTTTTAGAAATTACTGTTTGAAGTGTTGATGGTTAATGCTGATTTGATCTTTCTTAGGACCCAATTCTTCGGAGATCTGGAATGTATACTGTAGCCATGGCATATTGTGGCTCAGGTAACAACAAAGCTATTCGCCGTCTGCTCCATGTTGCTGTAAGTGTGCTGACCTTTCTTGAGGGTATGGGTGAAGGGAAGGTTTATAGATAGATGGTGAGGAATACATGTTTTAAGTGACTGTAATCACTCCGTTATATTTTGGATTGCTAACCAAAAATTACAGTTGAGATCCATTAACTGTTCTGCAGGAGAAAGGTAGTGAACACCCGATGGCTGGTTGTCAGGAGTTGCAACTGACTAATTGCTTTGAATCAGGTGACTACATCACTCCAACCTCCTGACAACCAGGAAAGGTCTCAGACCATAATCTAACGCTAGGTGCAGTTGGCTTTTCAGAAGGATATAAAACAAGATAAGAGCATATCAGAATGAATAGAAGGCCTAAAGCCCTAAGCTGCCATTTCTGAGCTTTCATCCCAAAGGCACCCTTGTTTGTAAGGCATTAGACTAATTTCATATGTACAGCTTCCTAAGATAGCAAATCTTAATACAGTAAGAACCATTTAATGTAGTTCATGAGTTTAGTTTCCACCTATCCTTAAAACATACTCTATTATAAGAAAGATGCTTCACTATAAAAGCCTCTATTTCCCAAGCCATGGTATTTTCATTTGGTTCATATGTAAAGGTTAGCAGTGAATAAGGAAAACTGAAGAAGAGATGATGCCTTTGAATTGTAGTGTTAGCAGAGATTATTGAATATATCTTGGACAGCCAAAAGAACAAGCAAATTTATCTTGTAAGAAGAGCAGCCAGAGTGCTCCTCAGAGACAAGGATGATAGGAGTTTGTCTCACCTCCTTTGGGCATGCTATCAGGTGGCACAGACCCTGGAAAGGACATCAGCTTACAAAGCAGTAGAGGGTCAGGAAAGGAGATGGACTGCTGGAGTGACAGCAACAGTGGACTTAAGCACAATTCAGATTGTGAAGATGGCACAGAACTGGGCAGGATTTTGTTCTCGTACAAAGGGTCACCAGGAGTCGAAGCCAACTCACTGGCACCTAACAGCAACATGTTTTCTATCAGGCTCTGTCTACTCATAGTTTTCCTACTCCCTGTGTGGGGATATAATGGGTAATGAATAACTCAGTAGGTTTCTAGGGTCACAGTCTCCAAGGTCATGGAGAAAGTAAACAGGACTGGTATAAACTTTCCAGAAAGATTCACATCCCACAATACATTTATTAGTAGCTTCTTTTTATCAGTGTGAGATGTTCTAAAAGTGTGTGTTTTACTTGAATCTAGGTCATTTTTTTCTTCTTCTTTTTTTTTTTTTTTTTTCCCGTGGGTATTGTCAAGTCAGATCTACTGGTACAGGAGATTGTCCCTCCTTCTCCAGCAGAGCATCTGGTGGATTCGAACCATGCACCTCTGAGATTGCAGCGCAGCTTCCTGCCACTAGGCCACCAGAGCTCGCCAAATCTAGGTCATTTTTAAAAGCATCAAAGTATTAAGATTTTTATGTCTAGCTCAAAATGAATCCAACTGATAGTTTTAGGAAGTACTCCTGAATCTTAAACCACCAAAACGTAAAGGTTTTCAGCCCTATTAATACATTTCCAGATGAGATTTTTCTCAGTTGACAAAGACATTTAATAAGAGAATAAAATACTAATATAGTCTAATTTACACATTTGAGTGATGTAGACCTCTTAAAAGCTTGATCTGGTAACAGAATAAATGATATAATGTAATCATCTTGTAAACTTTTCCTCTAGGTAAGTGACGTTAATGATGATGTCAGAAGGGCAGCAGTAGAATCACTTGGGTTCATTCTGTTCAGGTAATAATTTCTAACTTGAAATTCTATTTCTAGTACATTTCTTTTTTGTAGTCCAGTAACTAAACAGATAGAAGGAGAACCAAATATGTTAACAGCCTCTGAAGAATGGTTTTAGGAGTAGTAAAGTTATAACATTTCTGTTTATGTCTTCTTAATATCCTGCTTTTTTATCTTTTAAAATCCTGGTAATATTCTTTATATTATGTTATGTTGGTAATTAAGATGGAATATTATTTCTTACATAGGTTTTATAATAGTTTTTAAAGCTGTTTAATAAATAAAGGTAACAGGCTTTATTTAAAGCAGAGTGAGTTGTCTTCAGATTAAAAAAGCATTATTTTGGATTTGTAGAGTGGAATTGAAATGTATCGTAAACTATCCTTGGCAGTATCTCTTATTTGTGATTAAGAGGACACCTACTGGAATCAGTGTACTTTTGTTGACTCCTGGTCCAACTACTTACTGGACTGTGTTGTGTTGGCCAAGCTATTTAACCTAGTTTGAGCCTCACTTTTCTCATTTGTAAATGAGAAGAATAATATTTGATCTAGGAAGATTGTTACAAGGGTAAGCAAGTTAATGTCTTAATCTGTGAAACTGGGTGCTACTGGACAGCCCAGTTTATGCGTGTGTTCGTAGAAGTAGTTGTAATTGTGATGGTGGTTGTAGAGGGAATAGTACTGGGTCCACTAGTTCTCTTTACTTTCTGCTTAGTTCCAACCTCAACCTGATTTTTTTTGTTTGTTTGTTTGTCTAAGAAGTTTTTTTTCTCTTTAGGGATTTTATCTTAAGATTCAATAAAGGAAACTTAAAGTACTAACTTTAGCTTAATTTGAATATTTTCTGGTATAGTTTACTTGGGATAAAATTATCCTAAAAGACGTATTAAATAATTCAGGTATCTCATAGTCTTTTCATCCTTACTTGAAATTTTCTACCTCAAGTTCCTCGGGCATGAAGTTCTCTTGTGACTGCTGTAATTGAATCCAGCAGATACTTACCATGTCTCTTAGTTATCTAGTGCTGCAGTAATAGGCCACACATCTAAAGGAGAAGATGGATCATCAGTCTCCCAGCTATAGTCATTCTGACGCCATGGTGTATAACAAATAATAAGAGCTGTCAGGAGCCACAGGTAGAGGGCTTTCACAAGCAAAGAGATTTATTCTCTTGCTATTTTGGAGGCTAGAGGTCCAAATTCCAGGTGTCTGTTATCAGGGAACATCTTGCCTCTGTTGCTTCTAGGGGAAGGCCTTTGTTTCCTTCACCATCTGTAGACCCAGCGTTACTTGGAGATCTCCATGGATCTTGACCTTCTTTAGTATCAAGGAGTTTCTTAATGCAAACACCTGAGTCTAAAAGAACACACACTCCACTCTGGTTAGTTCTTTCTTGGTGGTACTGAGGTTCTCTTAACTCATATTTTTAACTCATATAAGGTAAAAGGTACTATAGGTTAAGCCCTAAGGAAACTAGATCAGGAATTGTTGTGATGGGATTAAGGGGTGTTGCATTTCACCCTTATTCCTTTTATGACTATTTGATATCTCAGATCATGGAGGATCATTACTTACATATACTTTTAGGTAATATAGGTTATCCTTAACAGTAACTATTGTGAGCTGGTTGGTGGATTCTCTCTGTAATATCCCAAATAGGAAGCTATTCTTACTCTAAAATATTTTGTTTCTATTGTTGATAAAAATCCTTGCTGACGAAGCAAAATACAAACCATATAACTTGCTGATAGGTTTCTAGCTGTACCAGTTGGTTCTTTTGAGTGGGATGTTCAGCCAAATAGTAATCTTCATTATTTTCTGGTAGCATTTGTCTACCTTCTTCACAAAGGCATTAGAATATCTTAACTACATCCTAAGAATAACTATTCTTTTTATAAGATCTACAAGTCTAGTACCCCAAAAACAAGAAATGTGATTTGTTGGATGTAGTTATTTCTTTGACAAATCCATGGGAATGGCACATTTTTCTTGATGTATTTTATAATACCTGACCTAGTAGACTACAGACTACTCATCCTGTTCCCTCCTCCCCCATTTGTCAATGAAGGGATACTTAGCCACTTTGAGATTTTTGTAGATTTCTCATTTTCTCTTAAAATTTGTCAACACTGGTTTCATAATCATATCCAGAGAAGTAAAATGTTTAGAGACTTGAGTTCCTTCAAGGCAGCAAGGCTTACTGGCTCTTCACTGGTTTCGCACTTTGATCAGTCTTAACATTTCTTATTCTCTTTATGGTTTAAAACTCATTTTCCCCCTGAGAGAATAGCTAGAAATAAGATAGAAGTTGAGAAGTTTTATTTCTTTACTGTCTTCTCTGGCAACTGCTCTAGCTAAGCCCTGGCCCTGCTCTTACCCTCAGCTAGAGTTTAGACATCTTTGTAAAAATAAACAAAAAGGTTCTATTCCTTCCATCCAGAAATTATCTGTTCTTTTTCAAACCAAGGAACTAGATAATTTAGTTGTTGTTGTTAAGTGCCATCGAGTTGCAGGAACAGAGATCCTATGAAGGAAAGTCCTCAACGCTTGGGTGTCTCTCATCCTCTCTCCAGGTTCATAGGGTTTCTGGAGGCAAGCTATTATGGAAGTGGATGCCACTCCTTCCAAGCTTGTTTTAATAGGGGAGCTCCACCCCACTCACTGTCCGCCTTGGGTAACCAACCATTAATACATTATCAGTGTCACAGTGTTCAGCCTCACGCAACCAAAAGTGACTGTGGTATGGCAATTTGTACACCAGGGCTATACGACCTAGAGGAATTTCTGAACAAAAACAATGAAAGACAGGCTGGAGGGCCACAGATTAAAAGTCACCCACCTTCGTATTGGTAGCATTACTTTCTGTCCACTGGGCCAGCTGATCTCTCTCTATGTTGATGTTATTGTTGTTAAGTGTTGTTGAGTCACAGGTGACTTATAGCATATCAACAAAGATAATTTAGTTTGCAAAGTATACTCTTCCAGGTACACCCTTAGCAACTGTGGAAATGCGTAAGAAATCCTGCATAGCTAGGGTGTTTGATACCTTCAATGCCAGTGATTCATTTTTCCTGCTGCCATTGATTTTGCATTTCATGCCAGTATAAATCACTGGTCTGATCTATATATCCTACTGTGTAGAAAGTTAATAGATTTTGTGAACATTTTTTTTCCCTTCTTAACAAAATTAATTTTTGTTGTTCTATGTGCTATAGTTCACACTGTAAGTTGTCTGTTTCAGCAGCAGATGTCACCCTTGAGCTGTTTGTAGACTTTGATAAGGAAATTTTCTAGAACCTGAAATATGCTTTTGTTTTTCTTCTTTTTCATTGTTAGAAAATGTAGATAAAATATTCTTTGCCTTCTTAACCTAAGATACTCTTGAAATCAGATGTAGCAGAACCAGTATGCTTTGTCTTTCATGATTCTTATAAATATGAACTGGAAAAAGCTTGAGGAGTGGTTTTGTATGGACCTTGACAAAGAAAACTAAACTGAGGAATTACTTGTCTGACGAGGCAGGGCTTAGAACAGTCTCTTTAAATTTTTAGGTTTATGCCATTTTCTTAGAATGAGGCTTTCAAAGGTTAAGGAAACATAAAAATCAGTCGTCATCTCCTTTTAAAAAAGTCAAGTGCCAGTTTGGTTAACAGCATTCCCATTATCACTGATGATGCAAAGGACTGTGAGAACTCCATCAGTGTTTTCACCAACATACTATTGTGATAGCACTTACACTTAATTTTTTCCCCCTTTAGTTTTCTTCAGTCACAATTTTAGGTTCTAAAATAAAAATATTCTTTATGTGCTTTTCTTTGTTTCTGCCTCAGTATCTTGGTGTGTATTGTCTTTTGTTGGAAGCAGGAGTGGCATCCATTTCCTAAACAACATGCCTCTGAAAACTCTATGAACTTTGAGAAACGATAGTTATTAGAAGGCTTCAAGTCTTTTGTTCACAGTGTTGCTGTGAGTTGTGCTCAAGTTGATAGCAGTCAACAACAACATTGTCTTTTGATTGTTGTAGCTTCTCCTCTTAAATCTTTCTTTTTGCTTTTTAAACAATAATATAAAAAGTGAAAATGTATCTAGAATATTGTTTAATAACTTAAAATGTAATTTTATCATTTTAAAGCTTAGAAAGGTACCAAGGTTTACATATAGGAACAATCCCATTTTATCTATAATTAAAGATAAATTGTCTGTTTAAATTGGCTGTTGTGTTGTACTGCTTTGTTGCCACCAGACCCACGCTAGCCATTAGAGGAGGCCTTTGAAATGCTCCAGAAGGCTCCAGCTAGGTGGGAAATTAATGTTAGGTAATTCTTCAAACCCTTCCAATATAAGTGTTTAAAGTTCTGGTGCTTTAAGTTCATTTTGTCTTAGAAAACTATGATCCCTTTAATGTAGCCAGCTTTCTCTGTAAAGGAGATCAAACTCCGTATTGTCCCTGCTGGGTAAAATATGCTTTATATCAAGCAGGGAGCATGGTAGATACTGAAAATCCTTTGGAATTTGTAGGAAATACATTTTAAAAGAGAAATAGAGTTGTTCAGAGCCTGATTTTAAAACATGTTCTGTTAAATGCCTCCAGTTTACACATTTGCTCATACTTTTAAGATATTTAAATACCCAAGAATAATTTTCTATTTCTTCTCTTCCACCTCTCCTCCTCCTCCAGAGCAGTTAGTCTTGGTATCAGGCATTTAATCACGAAGTCTAGGCCTAAGAGCATTTTTTGTTTGTTTGTTTTGGGGTTTTGGGTTTGTTTTTTTCTAAGAGCATTTTATTTTGTGTGATACCCATTGCTGTTCACCACCTTTTCCATCAAGACAGATTCCTGATCAAAGGAGAATCACAACTCTATTTAGCAGTCTAGAATGTAAATGGCCATCTTAACTTGCGTGTAGATATAGTCATTGTTATATGGATCTCTGTGTAGTTTTCCCCTCGTATTCCTGTTCTATCCATGTCTGAATGCTTTTAAATCCTAGAAGAGAGAAAAGACTGCTTGTATCATTTCTTTTATTCTTGGCACAACTATGCGTTTACTTAGGAACTTAATAAATTCATATTATGACCCTTTTAAAAAATCTGGTTTTTATTATATATTTTATTTTATTTGAACACCTTAATATTTATCGAGTGTTATACTGTTTTCACTGGAAGCAATATAAAAAGGTTTTTTCATGTAATATTTTTGCCCAAAGAAGGAAAATTGGATAATCTTAATACATAATTCTAGTTTAAAGAGATGATTTGATACATGACAAAGTTATTTATGTAATTCTTCATATAGTTTACATATAGTTCACCTTTATTGATCACTGTAATATTTAAATGCAGACTGTCATTTTCACTATACATAACTGACTTGTTCTTCAGTTTTGTCACCTTCATTTTCGGTTAGGAGAAGTGTATCTAATAAAATGACTGAAGACTGAATGGTTGAACTTCGGAGTCTCATTGGACTCTGGTACATGGCAGGATTCATTCCATTTGGCATTCCATGTTTAACAAAAAATGTAGAGTTCTCTGTCATTGGATTCTGGAAGTAGATCTTGCTGGAGCATTTTCTAAGAGTTTTCACTGACTTTGTGGACTGGTAATTGCAAGTAATGTATCGTCCAAATGCATCTCGAAAAGTCTTGTTGAAGAGGGTATAGACCAAAGGATTTACCCCCGAGGAGACATAGCCTATCCACACAAAAATCTCCAAGAGTTTATTGAGAGTAGACTGGTTGCAAGAATCACATACAGCTAAAGTTATGTTTGTAACAAAAAAAGGACTCCACATAAGCAAAAAGAGGAAGAAAACAATCCCCAGGACTTTTGAGGCTCTCTGTTCATTAGAGATGGTCTGCACTGACTTTTTTCCAACGGTGGACATCCTTCGCATAAATAGATCATCACTTGAGTTGGACAGAGTTTTGTCCTTGCGAGACCCATCCAGCATTGCCACCCTTTCCGGTGATGAGCAAGGCGTTTCATCCCTTTGGAAAACAGTGGACACAGTTGTCCATGTCAGCCGGTGAGGTGGCTTATTTTTGACCAAGTAAGCCTTCTTCTGTAAAACGTGAATGGTGAGAAAATAGGTGGCAATCATGATCCCAAGAGGTATAAAGAAGGCAGCAAGGGAGCCAAAGAGCATGAAGTTGCTGAAACGGTCCTTTGTCAAAGCACAGGTGATGTTGTTTAGGTTACCTTTGTCGGCCTGTATACCTTTAATAGGTACTGGAATGGCAATGCCTAGGGAAGAGGTAACACAAGAACATTAATGACATATAATTCTTAGATAGGCTCATTAGAGGATAGCCTCGTGGCAGTGTGCTTATTGGTGCTCTGTAATTCCTGTTTCCTTCACTGCAGAAAATTTCAATATATTTGCAATGGAAGACTTGACTAATAATAGCACTTAAGTAAGCAAATCTGTTTTTAAACAGGATTGATCAGGGATTCAGGTTTATTAATGAAAGCTTTTCCTTGAGCTATGCAAAAATATAGTAGGAAAGATCTTTCTTTATGCATTCTCTATTTCATCATAATCTGTTTTTAGGTTTGTTTTTCTTTCCTAGATGAAGGAAAATAATTTGAAAAAGAAACTCCTTTTAATCCTAATAGCCAATCTAATTGATGTAAATAGGCATCAGAGAGTACATTAGTGAGATACTTGAATTCTGGATAGGTATCTATTGCAGTTTTGTTGGTTTTTTTAAACTGTGCCTTAATCCTTTTCTTTTGACTTATTAGGGAAAGCGAAGGGGTTCACTGATTTTTTTTTTTTAATTTGTGTGTTGTTTTAAAATAAATGTTACTTAAAAATTGGAGAGCATGTAAAATATTCCTTCAAATTCCTTAAATGAGCTTTACAGTTCACTTAATGTGGATATATAGGAAGAAAATAGACCTCAGGCTGATTCTGTAGTACTTTAAATACCATATTTTAGGTATGTAAATAAGGTTTTGCTTAGAAAAGCAGCTTATTAGACAAGTAACACAAGAAGTCTGTCTGAATCCTTTTCTTTTTGAAATAGTAAATATTTAAAAATAAGCCTGAATTAAATGAGCTTTAGAAACCTCCAGAATTCTTGTCATGTTTTATGAATCCAAAAGCACACTGTCATCTGCACAGCCTTTTTTGGTAGCTAACGGGCCTTTCACAAGGCTGTTTTCTTCAAACCCTTTCTAAAGCCCCTCACTACTTTTTCTTAGGGACTGAAGAAAGGGTTTGGGGTACTTGTTACTTTGCCCCTGGAACTGGTTAAATAAGCATACCAAATATGGTCATCCCTGCTTTTTTGTAAGTGACTTTTACACCTGTAGGTCAGTGAATTGTCTGGAGCTCCTTTTGTTCTACCACAGCAGAATTAAATAGTTGTGCTAGAATTCATTAGGTGACCCGCAAAGTCTCAGCTGGCTTTTCTCCCTGCTGACAGCCTTACCATCCTGACTAGATGTGCCCTTGATCTTGCTTTCCTCTAAACCAAAATAACAGCACTCTGCTTTTACCTCTAAGATTTCCAAAGGAGAGAATTTGATCCTGCTATCATTATTTCAGGAATAAAAAGAGAGGCTTACTTTTATGCCCTGTTCTTCCTGATTATAGTGGAATTGTGAGGTATTTTTATCTCTCAACTCAACTTGCCCTCTTTTCATTCCAAGTCTTTCTTGATAGTTCCTCTTTTTGATTTTCTTTTCTAGAAGAAATCAGTCTGCTTGTCATAGTACTAATGTTCATAATTGTGAGTCTGTTCCTGTGATACTTAAAAGAGGTTCAAGTTATCATTTATACTACTTCATGTTAATTTACTCTTATCATAGCACCTGTTTTTTGAGTATTAAATATAGACACCAGGACAGAAAAGCAGTTTTCTTAGAAACCATTCCTGAACCTCAGTTTAATGTGTTTTGGTTTTTATATATCCCTTACTTATAACTTTAAGCAGACACTTTTAAGTGCCACTGCTTTTGACCTGTACATTTGGAGAAATACAGATTTCCAAAGTAAATTTTTGTTAATCTTTGATGCTTGCCTACCAAAAATAGATTCTTTTTTTATTCTTTTCCTCTATATCTTCTTAGATATAATTTAGAATATTTCTTGTTCCTTTAAGAAGCTGTACTTATGAGATTCTATGTAGTAGGTATACCTGAATCATTTTCTGTTGCTAGAGAAAACTGCTTTCTTAGATCTCAGTATTAAAGCGGGAAAATGGCTCATTGAAGACTATGAAAGCTGGTTGAGGTTGTGTTTTGTATTATTTTAGTTGGTGAACTTTTCTTTTTACCCACACTTTTGGTAGTAATATAACTTGGAATCTAATCATAGAGGCAGTGACCTAAGAAGTTTGTTGATACCTCAGTAAACGGCTTTGATTTACAGATGCCATACCTCATGCCATCCTAGATAGGTGGCACCAAGAGCTGTGTATACCAGCTCACACTCTGCCCTTCCCCACATACCTATTGAAATCAACCACACCACTGTGATCTTGATGAATGCTGTTGCTCGTGAGTTGTATTGATTGGCTTGGATTGGCTTTTTGATGGCTATGTAACGATCCACAGAGATGGCACAGAGATGCATGATGGATGCTGTGGAAAAGAGAACATCAAGAAATAGCCAAGCTGGACACAGAACAAGTGGGAGGGGCCACGTTGGCTCTGAAAGAAAGAAAAATACACGTCTTTAGTGCGTTTTAATTTTTCCACCTCTTCCCCCCCCATTATTCAAGTTTTATGACTTAATTAATATCAAGAAAATAATGTTTAATTTTAATGGGAATGGTGGTATTAAGATTGTAACTGTTCAATACACTTTCTCTCGTGCTTAGTAATTGCAGCTCTTTCTAAGTAAGCAGCAGTTTAAGAACATGTTTAAGAGCATATTGACCTTTCCTTTTTTGATCATTTGCAACCGTTCACAAAAGGTCTTTCACACAGTGTTGCAGTTGGAACAGAACTTGCTATTCAAATAATTTTTTTTCTTAAGATTAAAAACAAAAATACATAAAGATAATTAGGAATTTCAGCAAGGCTTGAGTTTTGGCTCACTTTTGGCAATAATTAGCAACATGCTCTTTGCTGATGGCTGATGTTCATTTGGTGAAATAACTAAGTGCAATGATTTTTCTATTGACAGAAATCATTATTGAATCAAGTTTGCAAAGAGTGGCTTTAGATTTTCTTGGGAAACAAAAAGTTTTTTGTTTACCCATCCACATACCATCATTTTCATCAAACTCTAGAGATGTAATAAGCAACACACACAGACGTTTACCAGACATTTACTTTAAAGAAAGAATCTCAGAATTAGACATCATATTTAATTTTACATTCTTTCCAAGTGCTTACTTTCTGTGTAGATCATATAGTCTTAAACACTTGTTTTAGTCATAGGTTTGTTTGGTATTGAATGTTCTACAACCATGAGTGTACATAATGCTTACTACATATATGTTTGCAGCTTCAGAAGAACTAAAATTCATCTTATAAAGGAAACTATAAAAGCAGACATTTTCTGTATAGAAAAAGTCATGCATATGAGATTATTTTAAATTCTGTCTCCTGTTTAATTGTTGTGTGTCCACTGACAAAATAAGGAGTCCTAGTGGTACAGTACAGTGCACTGTGTGTCAGGCTCCTCACAGAAAGATGGCAGCTTGAATCTACCAGATGCTCTACAGAAAATGACCAGGCTCTTTTAATAAAGATTTATTACCTCAGAGACCCAGGGAAGGGTCCCCACGAGGCAGAGCTGAACCAGCAGCAGGTTTGGGTTTTGCTTTTACTGTTTAATTGTGTCTGCTGAAAAAAAAAAAAGAAAATGTTTTCTTTTTGTTTTTTACAAGTGTACCTGACTTTATAAAGTGAATGAAGAAAGGAAGACCAAGATGTGGCCTGTCTCAGAATTGCAGGGCCTTTCCCTGTGTGCACCACTGCAGTTTAGGGGGCTGGCACGTAGTGTGGGATTTACTTAGACCAGCATGCCAGATCCAAAAAAGAGCATGTGGGGAGGCAGGGAAGGACACAGATGCAGAAAGATTAACTTGAATATGGTATTTTCCAAGACTGTGTAGGATTTCAGAGAACTATATTTGGAGTCTTCACAGAACAGATACCATGGCTGACAGCTTCACCTTTTGTGTCTTCTATTTCAAGTTTTTTGTTCATAGGGTCACGATGAGTTGTATTTGACTTGATGACACTTAATCTCTGCTAAGTGAGACTAGTGTTGTTATATTTGGAGGAACATTCTTCTACTTTGTACATCATTCTTGATCAGTTTTCTGTACTGAGGGAATCTGGGTTCGCTGTCATACTGAACCTTGTGCCATTGGGGTATCAAACACCATGATGGTCTCCCATTGTGGACAGTGTTTGGTGCAGCTCCTAGTTGTAGAATAGTTTTGGAAGCAGGAGTGGCATCCAAAAGCTCTATGAACTTTTGAAATGACGATAGTTATGGAAAGGCATTAGTTAGGTCTTTTGATCATAGAGTCCGTTTGAGTCGTATTTGACTCAATGACAGTCAACAACAGAAACATTTCAAATTACTTTGGTGTCTTTGATAGGACTATGAAAATATTTCTTCTTTGGGACAAATATAAAGAAAATTTGCATGTGGTTTTATTTTTAAAAGGTAGACTATTGTTTGATACTTTTACAGTTAGTTACTTTTTTTTAAATAACTTCTCAATCATCCCTTGGCCATTGAGTTGATTCCAATTCATTGAGACCCTTTAGCACAGAGTAGAACTGCCCCAGAGACTTTCCAAGGCTTTTCATCTTTATGGAAACAAGCTGCCTCCTCTTTCTCACATGGAATAACTTTTTAAAAACCGACCTTTCAGTTGGTAGCCCTGTGCATAACTACTGTACCACCAGGGTGGAAGGAGTTGTTCCTCATTTCAGGTAAGTTACTATCACCAAACTTGCCTACTTGTTGAGTGTGGTTGTATATGTTGTTAAATTATGGGATATGGTAAATTACATTACTGAACTAGAAAGAACCTTAGAATTTCTACCACACATGTGTAAAAGCTGATTGGAAGTCTTCTTTGGAACCTTGTTGCCAGAAGCCTGGTCATCAGATCAGCAAATATTGGCACCTGATGGATACTGTATGGATGTAGTTTCCCCATCCTCATTCCAGCCCTTCTGAAATAGACTGTGTTTGTAAATCATATGTAAGTGTTTGTATACACTTTAGCATTTGAGAACTATGTTGTTAGGTGCCAGTCACTCAAATCCAACTCAGGTCAACCTCATGTACAGTGTAGCTAAACATCGCCAAATCCTTGACCATTCTCAAAGTCATTGCTGTTTGAGCCCTTTGCCGCCGTCAATGTCATTGCAAATCTTCCTCTCTTTTGCTAGTCCTCTACTTTTCCCAGCATGATGTCCTTTTCCAACGACTGTCTTCTCCTGGTTAACATGTCAGTGTGTGTGTGATCAAATCTCACCATCCTCACTTTCTAGCAGCACTTTTTCCAAGACAGATTTGTGCTGTCTTGCACGTCTTAAAAGATACGACGACTTTTTCCCCTCTTGCAAGATGTTGGATGAAAAGCTGGACACCAAGGAGAAGCCTGAAGCCAAGCCTAAAGCCAAGAAGACAGATGCCAGCAGCAGAGTTAAAAAGGCCAAGGGCAGAATGCCCAAGAATGGGAAGCCCCACTGCAGCTACAGTCCTGTCCTCCTCTGAGGCAGGTACTCCTGGTTGACCATGTATTCCAGGAAGGCCGGGTGTAAGAGGAAATATTCAGTCACTATGTCCAGGGTTGAAAAGGAGGAGAAGGTTCTTCCTGCTGTCACAAAACCAGTTAATGGTGATAACTGAGTGTTGAAACTTTGCAGAATGCCAAGGTATTACCCTACTGAAGAAGTGCCTTGGAAACTGTTGAGCCAGGGCAAAAATCCCTTCAGTCAGCACGTGAGGAAGCTGTGCTCTAGCATCATGCCCGGAATCGTTCTGATAATCCTCACAGGGTGCCACAGAGGTAAGAAAGTGGTTTTCGTGAAGCAACTTGAGTGTCATTTGTGCCTTGTGACCTGGCCTCAGACCCTCAATCGAGTTCCTCTATGGACAGCTCCCCAGAAATTTCATTGCTACCTCCACTAAAGTTGACACTGATGGTTTGAAAATCCCCAGACGTCTCACTGACACTTACTTCAAGCAGCAGCCGCTGCAGAAGCCCAGACACCAGGAGAGTGAAATCTTCAACACAGAGGAGAAATACAAGACTCCAGAGCAGTACAAGGTTGATGAGAAAGCTGAGGACTCTCACATTTTGCCAAAAATCAGAGCCATTCCTCAGCTCAAAAGCTACCTCCGTTCTTGATTCTCTATCACCATCGGAGTTTGTCCTCACAAATTGATGTTCCAGATTTCTTGAAAAAAGACTTAAATAATGTTTAAAGTGAAAAAAGGTACACCTAAATTTGCTGGTGAAGAATGGTTCTAGGGAGCTCTGGTGGCCTTGTGGCAAGAAGCTGCACTGCAGTCCCAGAGGTCCACAGTTTGAATCCACCAGATGCTCTGCTGGAGAAGGAGGGGCAATCTCCTCCTATACCAGTCAGATCCGATTTGACAGTACATACAAAAAAAATAATAGCTTTTTTTAAAAAAAAGAATGGTTTTAGAATACCTTATGTAGAGGAACTTACGGGAGGCCTTTCAAAACAAATAGAGTGGCAGGGATACTGATATTTAGGGAGTATCAGTTGGATTTTGCCCTCTTAGTTTTAGCAGTCAAAATTCACATTTTCGGCCAGTTGGTGAAAGAGGACCCTGAGTGATCAAAGGCAGTGGTGCATTTTTTTTTTACCAGATTTAGACATACTGACAGGCCAACCGCCTGGAAAATCACCTCATAGGATTTGGGAATCTTGTGAAAGCTGTTTGAAGAGGTTTTGCATTCTGTAGAGAACTGTGAAGTAGAAAAATACCCACATCTAGAGCTACAACTAGAAATCGTGACGTAAAGATTGTTGTTGTTGTTGTTAAGCCGTTGAGTCAAAGGTGACTCATAGAGACCCTATGAGTGAAAGTCCTCGACCCTTGCATGACTTTAATCCTTTCTCCAGGTTCATAGGTTTTCCGGAGGCAAGCTATTTATGGAAGTGGATGCCACTCCTGCTTCCAAGCTTATGTAAAGATTAAAAAGGCAAATAATGAATGTCTCTTTGGCTTCCTTTCTGTAAACACATGCATACTATTCATTTTTTAAATGTTTTGTTATTCGTTTAAACTTACCTGTTTAGTTATTCCGTGGGAACTGTTGGCGTAGTAGTAAGGAGCTGCACTATCAACCCTACGGCACTTTAGAATCCTCCAGCTGCTCTGCGCAGAAACATGGGCACTTTCCTCCCTTGTCATTTACACCCTCTGAAAACTCACTTGATGGTCAGCTATGATTCAGTTCCAACTTGGTGACATACAACAACAGTTAGCTTATTAAGCTCTTTTTTTAAAGTTACAGTCTGGAAAATTCTAGTCATAAATCTAGTAGTCGTGAGCAGGAAGCCACAGTAGAAGTCTCCTATAAAAATGCATGCTTTGAAATTAGATCGTCTGAACCATATACCCATCATTGTATAGTTACAGGCTAAGAGAGCCCTTAAAGCTGGTTTAGTATTGACCTCATTTTCCTGCAGAATGAGTTTATCTTATACACTCCAATTTGGGAGCAAAATGTAAGAAATTAATGTAAATTACTAGAATTTTATTAGTTTAGTCA
Organism: Elephantulus edwardii; assembly: GCF_000299155.1. Classification (NCBI taxonomy): domain Eukaryota; kingdom Metazoa; phylum Chordata; class Mammalia; order Macroscelidea; family Macroscelididae; genus Elephantulus; species Elephantulus edwardii. Next base: position 9,051,898 of record NW_006399877.1, on the reverse strand, counting down.
GGGTGCAGAGTTTTCTTTAAGAAAGAAACCAGGAGGCTGAAGATGAAATGATATGAATCCTTCTGCTTTGCCTTTCTGATTCTGAGTTCCATGAAACCTTAGTGACCGGACTATTTTATGAAACTATAATAAAAGCACTGACAACTGCATTAAAGTACTAGAAATCTTTTACACAAAGCAAAAATTGCCTGTTTATTTTTATTATTTTTAATTTGCTGTGCCATCGAATTGGATCCGACTGGCACAGGAGGAGTTTGCCCCTCATTCTCCAGCAGAGCATCTGGTGGATCCGAACCATGCACCTTTGGTATTGCAAAAATCCCAATTTTTAAGAACTTTTCCTCCCTTAGAAATTCTGAAATTTTTGTCAGTTAATAGTAATGGATAGGTTCACAGTAAGAAGGGTTTCTTAAGGTTCAGACTAGCAATAAATGTTTTTTAGCAATAAAAAGTTTTTTAAGGATTTATAATTAACATTTATTTATGCCTTAAGTTCAGCTGGCTCTTTAAGAACTGGAGACTTTAAAATTTTAAAAAGCATAAAGTTGAAGGATTAAAGATTTAAATAAAAGGGAAAAATAAATATATCTAAGAGGTAATCTAGTAGGGTCAGATACAAGACACTTGAACTATGACTTCTGGGAATTGGAAATGACTATTAAAAGTTTAGACAAAAGGTTAAGAACATTTAGATTATATAATGTTTTTTGTCACAAAAAAGAAAGCAAAATAAAATACAGAAAATACAAAAATTTTCTAGAAAAACATCTCATTTTGTACTTCTTTCTCTACCCCCAAAGGACCCCTAGTAGAGCAGTGGTTACAGCATTTGTTAACTAACCAAAGGTCATGGGTTTGAACCCACTCCTCCCCAATAGAAAGTTGAGACAGTCAGCTTTCATAAAGATTATAGCTGTGGAAATCCTGTACCCTGTACTGAGTTGAATTTGACTCTGTGGCAATGAATTTCGTGGTTTGGCTTTCTCCATCCCAAATTAAACTGGTATTTTACTTCAATAAGATTTAAATAATGACATTTTTGTGGACACTTATCATAATGCCAACATTATAGGATCAAAACAAGTCTTAAATTTAAATGTTTCTTAAAATACAGAGAGTTCACTACTTAATTCAATATTAGTGCAAATATTTTGTTAAAAATGACTACACTAGGGAGCTTTGGTGGCCTAGTGGCAAGAAGCTGTGCTGCAATCCTAAAAGTGAGTGGTTCGAATCCACCAGATCCTGTGCTGGAAAAGGAGGGGCAATCTCCTGTGCCAGTCGGATCCGATTCAATGACACACAACAAATTAAACCCAAAACTGTACTTAACTTCAAATGCCTTCATGTATAAGCAATGATAGAATTGCCATCTGTTATGTAAGTTTTCTCCCATACAGGGTCCATTAGCTTCATAGGTGTGTGCCTTGGGCTAATAGCTTTATCAGAAATCTGGTAATCAGTTCACACAAGTATGGGTTGAAACCAGAGTGTTCTATGTTATTTAATATGAAATATGAATGGAGATATGTGAGATTCTCCTTGTTCCTAGAGAAAATTCTTGGGGCCTGTTGTTAAATGGAGTTATTTAAGATACTGTAAATGTTGGCTCTGTGTGCCAAATAGTGGCAGTTTGGATTCTCTTTGCATTTGGGAAAGCAGAGAAATAAAGCTGAGGAATGCAAAGTCTCAGTCTAGCCTTTCCTACATTCCGATTATGTCTGCTACTTAGTAATTTTGGACAAATTCTTTCTCTCCTGTGTTCCTTTGTAAAAATTCCACTACCATGAAGTCCGGTCAAACCCATACTGGCCTACCTCTGGTTTCTGAGGTTGTAAATTGTCACTGGAGGAGACGACCATTTTTCTACAGAGCTGCTAGTGGAGTCAGGCTGCCAGAGGCTCCCAGCCTTTGAGTTAGCAGCGACACCTGGCTACGGACTACTTCACTGCAGCCCTCTGTTCTCTCTGTGAGATAGGGGTAATAATAATACCCACCTCTTTAGGGTTACTTTGAAGATTAAATGCAGTGATCCAGGGGAAGTATTTAAAGGATTATCTGGCATACACTTCTAGAGAGGAAGCACTCTGTAAAATTCAGATCATATTACTGTTGTTTGATGGCAGCTTAACCAGTTGACTCAACTGTTAAGACACTTCCTTGAGATAATAAGCCATCTCTACCTCAATGCAAAATAGTATATTCTTTCTCTCTGCTGAAGAAGAATGCCTATGTCTAGTGGAATTTAAAGTGGTATTTGCCAAAAGAGAATTAGAATGAGAACACGTTTAAGTCTTTAAGTGGAAATTAAATTTGTCATAGAAGTATGCCTGTTACTACAGTTGAATTAATTATTCATTCTGGGGAGCTCTAGTAACCTAGTGGGTAAGGAGTTGTGCTGTCAACACAAAGAAAGTAGTTTGAGTCCACCACCTGCTCTGCAGGAGAAACATGGGCACTCTACTCCCTTGAGACTCATTCCTTTGACAGTCCACTGCAGGGTCAGCTGTGAGTCATTTCCAACCTGATGGCACAAAGCAACAAGAGCAACATGCTGTTTATTACATGCATGTCACAGAGACAGAAAGAACTTATATAAATGACAGTTGTCTAGTTTGGACCATGGCTAGGTTTTTTGTTTGCCTTTTCTTTTTAATCATGCAAAACCCAGTTCCTAACAAAAAAGTCTGTCTCTTGAGACATTTTATTTGAAACCTAATCATCTTTTGGACATTTTTATTTGGATAGCCAGATTCTGTCATTTGTTCATAAAATAATTTGTTAAAATATTATTACATTATTAAAAAT
>NW_006399877.1:9029441-9048905 GCF_000299155.1 Elephantulus edwardii | reverse complement strand
GAACGGTGTGCCTCTGGGATTGTAGTTGCAGCTCCTTGCCACTAGGCCACCAGAGCTCCCCGAAGACCATATTTTTAATAAGCCATGCTAAGAGAGCTGTGCCCATAGAATTTAGGGAAGTAAATAATTATGGAAGACGAGTTCCAAATATCCCTTCTGGCCAAAAATAACAATTTTTAAATACATGTTTTCTTAATCTCAGAGAATCTTCTGTTCTGTCTTTATCTTCCTGAAAAGGAAGACATAATTCAGTACTTAAATTATTATAATGAAGCTTCTGGTTTTGTTTAATTTGGCTGCAGCTGTTTTTTATTCAACTACATTTTAATATATGCAATATCCTGTGATCAGTGTTTAATATTATGATAATTGTTCATACAATTCAATACTTAATAAAAAAGTCTTTTAAAATTTTTTTCTTTTCATAATAATTGCTTTGGCACTTAATAACAACAGCACTATTTATCTTTTCTTTAGCAAAACAAGTGGAAGAGGTTTGTTAAGGTAATGCAGTGGAGACATGGCTGTTGATAGATAGGCCATGTGAAAGAGTTAAAGAGAAACGGAAAGAATGAAGCGGGGAGACACACCTGGGAAATCAGGCTTGACCTAAACTTTTTGACATGCTACCAACAGAAAAGCACAACAATTTTTAATTGTAAAAAAAAAAATGCTGCTTTTTTCTCCCCCCTGTAAGAATTGAATGATAGGATTTCACTGCATAAATAAGGATCTATTTCTTTTACTGCTGTAAATTTTTTTCATGTGTTTAGATGAACATTGAAACAAAATTGCATATTTAAGTGTACAGCTCCTCCACATACTCTAATAATACTCAGTTCACATTCACTGGTATCCAGGCATTTTTGACTCTTAGGAGCTCTCTTTCAGATTTCAGAGGCATTTAGATCTTAATGGGAGATTGCCCACTTTTCTACACTCGAGCAGCTGGTCTAGTGGATTTGACCCACTGACTCTTTGGGTAGCATTGCCGTGTGGTAGAGACTTCACCTCTAGAACCTGTTATTAATGACAGCTGTCGTTCAGTGCTGAATGTCATGCTCTGGGTTCCACTTGACAATCCCATAGATGGCTGCACTATGAGATTAACGTATTCATCTCAGTGAGAAGGTTATTGAACTCAAACCACTTTTCTATACATCCTCTTTCCAATGTATTCAGATAAATATCAACTTACAAATCAGAATTTTCCCCTCTACATTTTCATTCATCTGTTTAATGAAATGGAGACAGAAAAGGAGAAGGAAAAATTTAGAGTCATTCTAAAACTGTGAGCACCTTTGTCTTTTTGATAATGACATGATTTTGGTATTTCTTCTATCCTATTGTAGTATTTTGTACCTAAGCTTTCTCAAGCCTTAAATTATAAAACCTAGTGTTATAAGGTAAAGGTTGAGTTTTGTGCTTGCAGATAGAATGACAGAAGAGTTTTTACAGCAATGACTTTTTAAAATAACTGCGCTATACTGGAGTTCTCATCATCTTTGTAAAAGAACAATTCAGGTATGGTATGATGTAAAATATAAATCAATGATTGAATAAAGTATAGGTCACAAAAAACTTCAAAATTCAGTTGCTGTCAGGTTGAAACCTGTTCATAACTGATCATCAGGTTTTTGAGATTCATCCTAGAGAGGGTTAAACCAGGCTACCCCTTGGAGGCAAGGATTCTGGGGCTTCGTCTGACATACTTTGGACATGTTGTAAGGCGAGACAGATCCTTGGAGAGGGACATCATGTTTGGTAGGGTGGAGGGACAGCACAGGAGGGGAAGACCCTCTATGAGGTGGATTGATTCAGTGACTGGGGTAATCGGGATGGGTGTTTCAGAGGCAATGTGATTGGCACAGGATAGAGCAGGGGTTAGGGCTGTTGTACATAGGGTCGCTATGAGTCGCAAGCAACTCAACGGCACATAACAACAAACGGCTCGGAGGAGATTGCTGCTTCTCTCCTCAGAGCTGTTGGTGAATTCGCCCTGCCAGAGAGTCTCTGCCTTTGGGTTAGTGGTGAGTCCCTACCAGAGCTCCCTTGCATAAGTCAAATTCCATTACCCTCTCTTTTAACATAATTTTATTAGTATACTGAGTAAATAAAGTTTTTGCCCTCTCATTGTATTTCCTTTAGGGTACTATAGTTCACTCGTCTTAACCTTGTTGCCATAGAGTTACTTCAGAGTGGACATTTATTGTTGCTTTAAGCAGTTCTGAAGAGAATCTCTATATTAAGGAAAAATCAAAGCCAACAGTTCTTAGAGTTTACAGAGACTTAGTATCTATCCATGTGTGAAAGATTATTAAAAAAATATATCTTAAGTGTTTGAAGTCAGGACCTTGTTGCTAATAAGTGCCATTTTCCAATTTGTGAATTTAACCTTTGAAGCTTTGTAGAGGGCAGCTTGTACTGTCTTAGAAACATTCTTGTGGGAGTACCATAAAGGGCTTAATAATTACTAAAGTAATATCTTACATAATGATTGAATTAATTAGTTTTTTGTAGTCTAAGGAGTATGAATGCCAATCCAAGGGTAGTGAAATTTACAACCTCTGAAAACCCCAGAGGGTCAGCTAGGGATCACTTTGGACTCAACACACATAAAAACAGCAACATTACAGTTTAATTACTGTCATTAAAGTGGGGCTGTGAAAAATTAATGAACATTTAAAAAGTAAAATACTACTGTAAGTATAAATACATAGCAAAATTATTTATACCATAAATTCCGAATTATTTATATTAAAATATGTTGAGTTGTCTCCTTTTATTGTTAAAATATGTTTGAGACACCAAAATTTCAAATACAAACTTAGTTTTCAACTGCTGGATACTTACTTTCTGTGTATTAGGTGGAATTCTCTTATCTGTTTTTGTATTTTGATTGTTAGCATTTTTTTTAAAAAAATTTTATTGGCGAGCTCTGGTGGCCTATGGCAAGAAGCTCCACTGCAATCCCAGAGGTGCACAGTTCGAATCCACCAGATGCTCTCCTGAAGAAGGAGGGACAAGATCCTCCTATACCAGTCAGATCTGATTTGATAGTACACACACAGAAAAATAATAAAAATTTTAAAAAAAAGAAATACCTTTTAAAAAATTTATTATTTTTTGTGCATGTACCGTCAAATCAAATCTGACTGGTATAGGAGGAAATTGTCCCTCCTTCTCTGGCAGAGCATCTGGTGGATTTGAACCATGTACCTTTGGGACTGCAGTAAAGCTTCTTGCCACTAGGCCACCAGAGCTCCCCTAGCACTTTTTTTTTATTTAAAAATTTTGTGTGTGTGTGTGTGTGTACCGTCAAATTGGATCTGACTGGTACAGTAGGAGATTGCCCCTCCTTCCCCATCAGAGCATCTGGTGGATTTGAACTGCATACCTTTGGTATTGCAGTGCAGTTTCTTGCCACTAGGCCACCAGAGCTTCCTTGTTAGCACTTTTTAAGTACCATGGAACTTAGCCTTTTCCGGATCCTTGATCCAAAAGCTCATCATTGATGTATCTACTTGTTGTAGGTGTTTGATGTTTATCAACTTAAGGGTTTTGATGTTAAAAGTTACTTATACACAACTTATTCAATCTTGCTTATTCCCCATATCATTAATTAAATTGATAGTAAAAGGTGAGCATATTATATTTTTCAGTGTGTCTAACAAAGCACAGTTTAAGCAGTGATTTTTGTACAGTTGACTCCTTGGGTATTACTTGGAGATAAAAGTTTTGAGTGTCTGTGTAATCTTTACCACACAAACATAAATATTTCTACACACTATTTCTTTTAAGGGAGCTCTGGTGGCCTTGTGGCAAGAAGCTGTGCTGCAAACCTGAAGGCACACTGTTCGAGGCCACCAGCTACTGCATGGGAGAAAGATGGACAGTCCCATCCCATGCGATTTACTGCCTCTGAAAAGATGCCAGAGGGTCAGCTATGGGTCAGTTCCAACTTTATGGTATACAGCAACCACAACAATATGACTTTTAATTAGATTCAGAATAAGGTTGTCCTTCAGATAAAGGTTTTTTTACAATGACTATAGTATACAGCACTGTTACTGTTTTATACTATCAAGTCAGAACTGACTCATAGCTGACCCTCCAGTGGATTGTCCATGTTTCTCCCTTGGAGCACCTGGTGGATTTGAACCATGTACCTTTGGTTTGGCAACATAACTCCTTATCATTGAGCCACCAGAGCTCCCAAATTTGCACTAGAATGGCAATGACTAGAAGAGTCTTCTGATTAAAGCAATAGAATCTTATCCATTATTGCTTCTCCTGCCACACTGACTTAAAATGGAAAAGTCAAACCCGTTACCATCTAGTTACATTTAGGGGAAAAAAGTACATAAATTTAGATGGTTTCCTATCATTACTTTTTAAAAAAATGTAGCATTTGAAGCCCAAGTGTAATTTGAATAAGAGCTTTTCCTCTACCCTCTAATAAAACATTCTAGGTAGGGTAGCTCTGGTGGCCTAGTGGCAAGGAGCTGCAGCTACAATCCCAGAGGCTTACGGTTCGAATCCACCAGATGCTCTGCCGGGGAAGGAGGGACAATCTCCTCCTGTACCAGTCAGATCTGATTTGATGGTACACTCACACAAAAATAAAAAAAAAAAAAACCACCAAAAACAAAACCCAAAACATTCTAGGTAAATAAATTTTCCTTCAAAACTTTAAGTACTTTTTTTTTCTTATAACTAAGGACCATCAGCTACAAATAGTCTTTTTTTTTAAGCTATTAGGGAATTGAAAAACCAGTTTATGCTAAGCTTTGAATAAATAAAAACCCTCTTACTGTTGGCTTAAGGATCTATGAACCCTTTTTAATTACTTGTCTTTATCCAGATTCTGTAACTAGACATAATTATGGATGAATCAGAAATTACATGAGTCTGTTTTAACATCATTATTATACTTAAGATTTCAACATTATTTAAGTAAGTCAGAGTTTTGTGCACTTTATTAATTTAGAGGTCTGATTCTTTGTACATAGATCAAGAACACATATTCACATAACATGAAATGAAACAGGTTGGTCACCTCTTGAAACACTGTGAGGCAGACCAGTTCTTTCAGTAACTAAACATAATATTTTTTTTCAAATAATGCATATATAAAAATTGTGTTCAAGTGTAAGTACATAAAATGTCAAGAGTTATGACACTAATTTTGTAGAATTCCAGTTTTATGTTTGGGTTACATAATTTTAAAAAAACCCTCATTAATAATTAACCTAAAACATACCTTTTACATATATCGTAGGTACTATTTTGTCAAGAATATGTATCTATATATAGAAGATGGGGAAAGGTTAAAAAACAAGTATTCATCACCTAACACAAAGTTCTGTGAAATAGAGTGCAATGTGATTTGGATAATGTATAAACACCATATTAAAACTTTGTGGGAGCCCCACTGCTGGCCATCCTTGTTGCTCCCAGCAGGAGAGGGCAGCAGTTGGCCAGGGCAGCAGGGAGAAAGCAGAATGCCCCTAGCCCCACTTGCTGTACTGTCTGCCCGAGAGCCAGCACCCAGAGCCATGCCCTCTTCAGCTCCTCATATCTGCTCATGGTCCAGTGGTTCAAGAGTCTGGATTTGGTAAACGAGAGAGCTGCTTTCCCTTTAAACAGAACAGCAACAAGAAATCAAAGCCTCACAAGACTAGAGACCTGAATGCATCGGATGATACATCAAGGAGAGTATAAAACTGTTTTCAGAAAATTACCTTTCATTCTTTAAGCTGATAACCATAGAGAATGATGAGAAATGAACTGTTTCCTTACTGAATTTTAAATAGTTCATCTTTTATTTCAAGGAAAATGGAGAGTAAATGAGTGGCTAGTTCTCTACACAGGCCTTTGGTTTGATGACAGGAACAAAGTGAAATACTTACCAAACATTATTGTCAAGAGAGCAATTGGCATCACAAACAATCCAACCAGCAAATCAGCCACTGCCAGGGACATTAGAAAATAATTGGTAGCATACTGCAGCTTTTTCTCCAGTGAAACAGCCAGAATGACAAGGATGTTTCCACCAATCGTGGGTATTATCACTGTGAGTATCAGAAGAGCTGCCCAGCGCAGCTTAGTTCCCTGTTCCTCACCAGTCTGTTTCACATCCTCCGGTATTGAGTCTGTCTGTGATTCAGACCAGTTAGACGAGATGGTGTGATCAAATGTGCCCTGCAGAACGGGCTCAGGAATTGTGCTTTGTTCCGACATTCTATAAAAGAAAGCCATTTGATGTTTTCCTGTGATTTGACCCAATGCCAAACAGTGGCCAGCATGGTTAGTAGCTAGACTGTTATCTATTTCTTTAAGGCATTGCACCGATGCTAATTGAAGGCAAAGTTGACTCTTTCCTTAAAAACAACAAACAAGTCTTCAAGAATGAGGGCATACATATGTATCCATATTTGCAGGTGGAGAGCCAGGCTTCAGAAGACTTGAGTGAAAGAAATGAGTGACTGTTAAAAACAGGCAGTTGATTTGTTCTTTTTCCTAGAGCAGTAGGGTTGGATTTGAATGCCACAGATGTTCTCCTAGATAGAAATATGTGGACTGTGTTACTTTATTTGAAAAAGCAGTAAAGACATTTAAATTTACCCTTACCCTCTCAAAAAAGGCTTTTGTGCATTCTTGACAATAGCTCTCACAAAAAATTTTCCTAACATGCCTCAGATAATGAGACAGGAAATGCATTCATATTTTTCAGTGGTTAAAATAAAAATACAAGCATTCCTTGATCTTTGAATTAACTTTTATTTTAGAAAATGTAAAGAAGAATAAAAAAAATTAAAACACTAAATTCCTTTTGATGACAATGTGAATAGAATTTTCCATAAACACTGGCCACGGTCTTAGCAACCCCCAGGCCCACCTAAATTCTTTTTTTTTTTGTTAAAAAAAAAAAAGACTTTCCAGAAAAGAATACTTATTTGTAGTTACATTTTGTGTAACCATATTTATGTTAATACTAATTCAAATTTAAATTCCATTTTTATAAAGCATTTTGGAATACAGTTTGTTAGAAAGGAAAAGAAAAAGGTGTTATTAGGGTCCAAATAACATAATTAATTATTCGTCTTTCAAAGCATGTTTCTGTACTAGATATTTTCCCATTTAACACTTTGTGTATTTGATCTCCCTGCTCCCCCTGCTTACTTGTTTTAGATATTTTTCTTAAATGTAACAAGAGTTCCCCTTGGAAGGAAGAGATACTAAGGGGAAAATTTACACATTTTATATTTTAATGTTCTTCTTCTATTTGTAAGATTTTTATATTTATTTTAAACTGCTGAATAGAAATGAAAGATTATAGTAGCAGAGTACTTGGAGAAAGCAAAAAGCTACAGACTAATCCTATGTTTATTTGTTTGTTAATACACTTACCTCTTGTTTGCGAGTTACTTTCTCCGAACATGTCATCCTGTTCTGTAGACTTCTTGCTCCAGGGACAGAATCCTCCTCCCATTTGCTTCTTCTGAGCCTCCAGCTCTCGTGCTTGAAAGCAATGAAACAGTGTGTTGTGTAGCTGTAAGCATGCCAAGAAGGTTATTTCCTCTTTGATACATTCATTTTGAAAGATCAGAAGAATTCATTATCTTGTGTAAAGCCACCAGCTAAGTGTGGTGAACTGAATCATGACTTCAGCTGAAGTTAGATTTTTAAGCGCTCTCTTTGATATTTAGGGCACCCTAATAATGGCTGTCATTTTGGCTTCAGCTGATTTTTGTTTGGGATTAACCCTGGACAATTTCTCTTGTTTGAGAGAAAGTAAGATCTAAGAATCTAGAGCTTGACTCTGCCCTGTGGATTTTTATAATTTCTAGAATTCTCATCTCCACATTTTATTCGGCTATTTTACCTTTGCTGTGGCACACAATCCGTTTACTCTGTTTACATCCTTATATAGAAGAACACAGAAAGGTCTGAGATCTGCATATAGCAAAAACTAAATTTTAGCAGGAACTTTTCTCATTGTTCTTGAACAGATATCCTCTGAGTTTGGAGGTTGTTTATTTGATATTTTGTTTTTTCCTCAAAGATGTTACATTGAAGAAAGTGCTATGTAATGAAAATATGTTTCTGCCTTACTCAGAAAATTGTAAAAATCTTAACAGCTTAACCAGCTAAGCTCTTTCTCAACCAAAAGATTACCTTAATATGAGAGCTTTGACAGTTTTAAGTTTCCCTTCCTAGAGGATTATCAGAGATGGCTCATGTTTTTTATTCAAATACATTTCAGTGGGGATATTTGTCGTCTCCCCCCTTTTTTTTTTGCTTCAAGCCTACACTTTTTTTTTTTAAATATCTTTTTGTTTTGTGTGTGTGTTCTGTCAAATCAGATCTAACTAGTACAAGAGGAGATTTCCCCTCCTTCTCCAGCAGGACATCTGGTGGATTTGAACTGCCTGCCTCTGGGATTGCATTGCAGCTTCTTGACAGTAGGCCACCAGAGCTCCACAAAACTTATATTTCTTAACTTTTGTGAAAAATGACTGGAAAATACTTGATTCTGTTCTGTTAGGCAGAGAAGTTTTCATTTTATAGTTCACATGTTATGCAGTATATGCTGACTTTTTAATGTAAAAATCACTGTTTGAGGAAACTGAAATCTGTAAGTAGTAAGAATTCTGAATGGAAAATAATTATCAGGAACGATGAGACAAATTTTAATGTCAGAATTTCTACTATTACCTCAGTCACTGAGTCAATCTGTCTCATCCAGGGTCGTCTTCTCTTGCTGTGTTCCTCCACCCTTCCAAGTATTCTTTAAAAAGACTACTTTGTTCTGGATTACAACTTCACTTTGATACTCTTCATGCAGCCACCGAGGGTTTGGAACAAGTAATGACTGAAAAAACATCCAGGAAGAAACCTTGAGTGAGATAAGCCAGGTGTACTTTGTAGTTTTAAATCATTTAAAAAATATTCATTAAGTGTTTTATTAAAATTCCGATCTTATTTTAATGTCTTAATGTTTTTACGTACATGCGGTCACTTTTTTCTTAACTAAAAGTCTTTAAAGAGCATACTTGGACTTTTTCTTTTAATTGATTTACTGACTACAGAACTAAAACTTGCTAGAATAACCATTTCTTTTGCTGCCACACGTTATTAGAAACAGAGCTAAGATTCATAGAGAAAGTAAAATAATAGTAGGTGTAAATGTGTAGATGAGCCTCAGAGTTGGCAGATAACCTGTGCTCTTGAGGCTGAAGGCAGTCTGTAAGTGAAGACTCAGAGCATTCACACGAGCTTGGGCAGATGTGCACACTCTTGCATCCCTCCCCCAAGTGGAATGAAAACAACATTTGCACATGATGATTAACCTAAATAGCACAAAAGGTATTCAGTGCTAAACTTAACTACTGCGAAAGTTTTATTTAACAAACATATTTCCTGCCCCTTACAAATTGAAAAGTGGACACTTTGATAAGAGCAATGTCATCTGGATAAAAACTCCAGCAAACCAGGAGCAAAAGCAGGACTTTACAAGCATACACGTGGAGGCCTGTTCAGAGTCGTGGCTTACAGCTTCTGTTTCACTTTATCTTCTGCACCATGTTGGACAATGAGGAGCTCACAGTAATTCAGATTTGCTTTGGATGATGACAGCAATTTAAAAAAAACATTTTTTTTTTAAAACCACACTTAAACTCATTGCCGTGGAGTTGGAACCAACTCACAGCTGACCCTCCAGTGGATTTTCGAGGCTGTAAGTTGTGTAGGAAGAGATTGCCCATCTTTCTCCCACAAAGTCGATGGTGGATCTGAACCACCAGAAAGGTGTAGCCTTTGGGTTATATATTTCACACTTTTATTGTGATTTGAGTGAACAGAGCAAGTTGGTTTTGCATTCAACAGTTTGTACACATTTTGCTTAGTGACATCATTTACAGTTGACACGTTTGACAGCACTTTCTCATGTCACCCGCATGTTTCCTGTATCTCTTCGTCCTTTTTCTCCTGTCACTTTTTACCTTCTGAGTTTTATCTCTTCTCAGTATGGTTAAAGAGTGAATGTAATTGTTCACTGGTTATTGGGTTCAGTTCAGTGCTTGACGAGTAAGGGCCTTAATCTCAGGCCTTCTCTACCATGTTCTTTGACACATCACATGTAAGCCTAGTCTTCTTTATGACTTTACATTTTCTTTCTTTTTCTCCTATTTTATCCATGACCTTCTGTTAATGATCCCTTAAAGTAGTCAGCAGTGGTCTCATCTGGGTCCTGGAGATTGAAGTTCATGTAAAATCCTCGTCTCTGACATACTCAAGCCCATTGCTGCTGTCACTGTGTCAGTCTATCTTGTTGAGAATTTTTCTCTCTTTGGCTGACCCTCCTCCTTTCCAAGTTATCCCTTCCTGACAACATACTCCAAGTATGTTAGGTAAAGCTTGACTATCCTTGCCTTCAAGGAGCACTATAGCTGCACCCTCTCTTAAGACATATCTGTTTGTTCTGTTGGTAGTCCATGGGATATTCAGTACGTTTCTGTCCAGCACCACAGTTCAAAGGCATTAGTTCTTCTGTCATCCTTATTCACTGTCCAGCTCTCAGATACTTGTTATTGTTGTTATTGTCAGATGCCAGTGAGTTATGTACAACTCATAGTGACCCAGTGAACAAAAGATCTGAACCCTGTTCTATCCTGTGCCATCCTCACATTTCCTACAAGAGCCCGTTGCGGTAGTCACTGTGTGAATCCACCTGATTGAGGGTCTTCCTCTCCTTCATCGGCCCTCTACCCTTACCAGCATCATATTCTCCAAGGAATATCCCCTCCTTGCAGCATGCCCAAAGTATGTGACACCACAGATGGATAGTGATTAAAAAGACCATGGCCCAGATCAGGTCTTCAGTCTTTAGACTGACATCATTTCACCTCAGTACTTTAGAGAGGTCCTTGACAGGAGACTTTCCCATTTCAACATGACTGTTGACTTCTTGACTGCTGATGTCAAGTGTGTTGATTTTGGATTCCAGTAACACAAAATTGTTCATGATTTTTACCTTTTCTCTATTTATCATGATGATGTTCATCGGCCTGGTTGTGAGGATTTTTGTCTTTTTGTATATTGAAGATTGTAGTCTTTGATCTTATGCAGAAAGCACTTCTAGTCCTCCTAACTTTCAGCAAGCAAGGTTGTGTCATATGCGTATTGCAGGTTTTTGATGACTCTTCGATGCCACATTTTTCTTCATAGAGTCCAGCCTCTCAGTTAATTTGCTCAGCATTCAGACTGCATAAGTATAGGGAATGAGTTTTACTGATTATTGTTAAGTGCCACTGAATCATAGATAACTCATAGTGACCGTATGAACAAAAGACCCGAACACTTGTATAACTTTCATCATTTTTCCAAGTTCATAGAGTTTCAAGAGGCAAGCTATTTTGGAAGTGGATGCCACTCTTGCTTCTAAGTCTGTTTTAATCGGGGAGCTCCACCAAACACTGTCTACCATGGGTAACCATTACCACATTTGACACAACAGTGTCACAGTGTTTAGCATTACCTTTGTACAGCAATGCACAGACCAGTGCTATACCACTTAGAAGAATGTCTGACCAGAAACATTTAAAACCAGGCCTAAGGGCCACATTAAAATCACCCACCTTTGGCTTGGTAGCTTAACTTTCTGTCCACTAGGGGAGAGGAATGTGCTAAAAATGCTTTTAATTTTTTTTAATAAAACCTAAACATTATATAGAAATCTGCTTGGAAAATTTATTTTTAAATACAGGTTTCTCCAGATATAGATAGAAATGTTTCTGTCAAGAAATATGTCTTAGAGAAAGTGCAGCCAGAGTACTCTTTGGAGGCAAAGATGATAAAGCTTCATCTCACGTACTTTGCGCATGTTGCTAGAAAAGGCTGTTCCCTGGAGAGGGAATACATGCTCATGCTTGGAAAAGTAGAAGGTTAGTGAAAGAAAGGAACACTCTCAACCAGACAGATTAACAAAATGACTGCAGTAGTGGACTCGGGTATGTCAGAGAACGGGGTTCAGATCTGTAGTTGATAGGGTTACGATGGGTCATACTTGATGGCACCTAGCAACGGCAACAACAGGTACAGATAGACAATCAGATTTTACAGAGCCACCTCACTTATGTGAAAAAGAACTGCTTTCTAGAAAGCCATGAATCTGCTTTCTGCTCACCTCTTTGAAATGCAGCACCTGAAACAATCTGTTATTATATCAAGTTAAGAAATGAGCTATCACATAAATCAGAGGTGCTTGTTTAAAACTACGTTTAGTTTTCTGAGATATTTTTTAAAAGAAAAAGACACTAAAGTGTAAAGTTTAGGGCAGAATCTGTATGGAGTTTATTTTGTTTTTTCCTTCTTGGTGCTTGACATGTAACAAATGTTACTAGGTGCCATCGAGTCGAGTATAACCCATAGCAACCACATGAACAACAGATCTAACCTTGTCCTGCCTGTTCCATCCTCACAATTTCCAGTACTAGAATTTGCTACATGTCAAGCACAAACATTTAAACAAAATACTTTTCCTTTCTGGTGGTTTTTCTCATAAGAAAAAAAGTTTGAAGTTCATGAAGACTACAGCCTTCAGTATGGATTCCATCTTGTCATCAAGAAGATAAAAATACACAATACTGGGCCTATATAAAAAATGATCATGTTAGATGGAGAAAACAGTGAAATTGTCAACTGTTTCATCTTACTTGCATCCACAATCGATACCCTTGATACAGTAGTTGGGACATCAGGAGATGTGTAGTATTGGGAGCGTCTGCTAACAAGGACTTCTCCAAATATTAAGGAGCAGTGATGTCAATTTAAATACTAAAGTGGCCTGATTCAAACCGTTGCCTTTCAGTCATTTCAGAGCTGGACCGTAAAGAAGGATGACAAAAGAATTGATGCCTTTGAGTTGTGGTGTTGGAGAAAAGCACTAAATACCCTATGGACTGCAAAAAGAATGAACACATTATGTCCATTAAGAAAAGGGGTAGCAGGTAATACTTTTATGGTGAAAGTAGTTAAGGCTCAAAGAAGGTTGGTGATTTACACTCTACTGGTAAATGGCAATAATAGAATCCAGATTCTGCTGACTCCAAGTTTATGTTCTCTCTACTATGAGAAAAAGGAAGGAGAAATTACTTTGTGCGTTGCTGTATTTTATCTGAGGAATTCAGTGATTTAGTGTGTTATGTGTTGGACTGATAACCAAAAGGTCAGTGTTCAAATCCACGAGGTCCTCCTTGAAAGAAAGAAAAGGCCTTTTCCTCCTGTGAAAATCCACAGCTCCGGAAACCTGATGGAGGATCACTGTGGTCCAAAACAACTGAGTGGTAGCAGAGTTCAGACACTGTTTTTCAAGGAGAGTCTGTTAAGGCCTGTATCAGAGCACTGGAAAGAGAAACAAGGTTGAGGGATCTTATTTGACTTGGTGTCACACTGGATATTAAAAGACATGAGTTCTTACACGTGTGGGTAAATGGTTGTGCCAGGGGGGCAGCTCTGTCTTCAGGGTCCTCCTCTGTGTTCCTCTTTGCCGGTAGAATCCTGTATGTTGTGTGAAGTGTTTGTACTATGTTTGACTGAAGGTATCCAGCATAATGGGAGAATCTGAGATGCTTGTCAGATTTTTTTTTCTTGTTATTTAGGGAGTACAAAGTAGTTTATCCTTATCCCTGAATCATTGTATTAGTCCTCTGACACTTAACTAATGAGAATGAGAAAATCCTAATTCTGCCGAAGGACTGTGTTGGACCCCCACCAGCTTCTTCCTGTGATGGCCTCAGGTGCTTAGTACAGTGTTTCTGTCTGTTTACAGAATATTGTTGTGTTTTTGTTCTACTAAAGAAAGGGGTTTTTTTTAAAAATTTTTTTTTAAATAGACAATATTCTTGAAAGCATCTTGATTTATTCATATTTCATGTTGAAGTTACACAAAATACTCAACAAGGCAGCGTAGTTGAAACCTCGTCAGTTGAAAGAAAGACGTTCATCTGTGTGTGGAGTTTACTTAGGCTTGGGTGGTGTGGCAGTGACTGTGCATATGTCTCACACATTCCCTCCTCTGTGGAAGGTTTGTACAGAGAGCAACTGGCAGAATGGTTTCCAGCTGCAAGGCAGGATGTCTTACTGAAATAACCAAGCTTAGTTTTCTTTTAATGTATTTCTTTCCTTTTTCTGAAGCTGAAATATAACCGTTTGCATTAGAAACTAGTATACATTTGGTATTAAATTAATATTGTCACTTGTTGCTGGCTCTAATATCTCTTTTGATGTACCACAAGCCTAGCACTTAAGAGTAAATTACTTTTTATTTTCTTGACATATCATTAACATAAACCATAAAAAAAAACCAGTTCTTTATTTTACGCTAGAGATTAGAGGCTCGATGTTTTCTGACTGTGCTTTCTCCATGGGAAAAAGGATCCTGATTATTTAAAAAAAAAGAAAAGAAAGATGTAGAACCCCTTTGTAACTAGTTAACCTGTTCAACAGCTAACAAAAAGGTTAGGGGTGCAAATCTATCTTGATGTGTCATAGAAAAAAGACTTGACAGGTTCAACTTCTAGAAAATCAGCCATTGAAGACTGTGGAGCCCAGTTCTAACCTGACACATTTGGGTTCACCATGAGTCAGAAGGTACTTAGCAGGGGGAGCTCTGGTGGCCTAGTGGCAAGGAGTTGCAACTACAATCCCAGAGGCGCACAGTTCGAATCCACCAGATGCTCTGCCGAGGAAGGAGGGACAATCTCTTCCCGTACCAGTCAGATCTGATTTGACGGTACACTCACACAAAAATAATTAAAAAAAAAAAGGAATGTACTTAGCAACAGTTAGAAGACACAGTCAAATCACTAAGTCCTGGGGAGCTCAATCAAGTTTTCCCAAATGTTCATTACAGTCCAGACCCATTACTGCTGCATGTGTCATGTGCTTTACCAGCTTTTCCAAAAGACGTTCATGAGTACCTGTTATATGTTAAAAATTTTCACTTTTATGAAAAACACCAAAGCAAACTATTAGAGAGACAGCATATACCCTGAGCATTGAAAGTGGTGCTGCTGAGCTCCTCTGTTGGAGACTGCTCTCCGCATCCCAGTGCCAAGCTCCTGCAGCTCTCAGCTGTCTTGTTAGCACTGTCTGCTAGTGGTAGTGTAGATTTTTTTTTTAATTGCTTAATAGGGTTCAGAATTAGAAAGGGTATGTGTCAAGGATGTGTCCTATCTCCATATCTTTTTAGTCTATATGCAGAACAGATTATCTGGGAGGCTAGACTCTTAAGAGGAAAAGTGTGGCATCAGGATTGGAGATAGACTCATAACAGTCTGCGTTATGCAGATGACACAATCCTGCTTGCCAAAACTGGGGTGGACCTGAAGCGCTTGCTGCAGAGGGTCAAGGACTGCAGCCTACAATATGGATTGAAGCTCAACATCAAGAAAACAAAGATTCTCACCACTGGGCCGATTGGCAGCGTCATGATAGATGGTGAAGAGACTGAGATTGTTGACAGCTTCCGTTTCCTTGGCTCTACAGTCAACATTCTTTGTATCAGCAGCCAGGAAATTAAAAGACAAATTGCATTGGGAAAATCTGCTGTAAGAGACCTCTCCAAGGTATTAAATAGCAACAATGTCAGTCTGGAGACTTAAGGTGCACCTGATATGGGCCATGGTCTTTGCAATTACTTGCTGTGCATCAGAGAGCTGGAAAATGACTAGGGATGATAGAAGGAGAGTTGATATCAGCCTTTGAGGTTTGGTGCTGGAGAAGAGTATTGAATATACCATGGACTGCAAGGAGAACAAACAAGTTTGTCCTGGAAAGGGTGAAGCCAGGCTGCTCCTTGGAGGCAAGGATTCTGAAGCTCCATCTGACATACTTTGGACATGTTGCAAGGTGGGATCAGCCCTTGGAGAGGAAAGTCTTGCTTGAGAGCATGGAGGGACAGCACAGGATAGGAAGACCTTCGATAAGATGGATTGATTTAGTAACTGGGGTAGTGGGGATAGGTGTGTTGGAGACAATAAGATTGGCAAGGGATAGAGCAGGGTTCAAAGCTGTTGTACATAAGGTCGCTATGAGTCGCAGGTGACTCAACACATAACAGTATGGTTAAGTAGCTTTTCTGGGTCTCAGGATTCATGCAAAAAATTTCCCATGTAAACAATAATTGTTTCTTTGTTGTGCATACATCATTTCAGCTTTATTAGGAATGCTCTACTTTGGGATTGAGGGACGAGTTTGTAATAAACTCTCAAAAATGACTGTACATTTGTGTTTATGGGACCATTGTTCACAATAGCCAAAAGGTGTAAAAAACTCAAGTACACAGCAGCAGATGAATGGATAAGTGAAGCATGGTACGTGTGCACCCACTGGGGCTGAGTCACTTCCAGCCACGACAGCCCTCCGCAAGATTTCTAACTGTATCTTTATGGGAGTCAACAGCTTCGTCTTTTACCTGTGGAGTGGCTGGTGAATTCACACCACTGACCTTTGAGTTAGCCACCCAGCATTACACTCTGAGGGTTTCTTTGTTTATACACACAATGGAGTATTATTCAGCTATAAAGAAAAATGAAGTTCTGATCTAGAAAACTTGCTAAGGGAAATAGCCATGCACAAAGGGACAAGTGTTGTCTAACTCCACATTATATGAAATGCCTAAATAAGGCATATCTCTCAGAACCAAAAAGGGAGGTAAATGAAATTCATAATTATCAGGGGCTGAAAAATCAGTAGCTTAAAATAATTAGTTGTCATTTTACTTATCTTGTATTCTATAGTATGTGAACAAGGACTTGAGCTTCATCTTTTCTGTCCTTTATAGTTCTTTTTCTCAGTATGTACTAACTAAGAGTATATGTATTTTCCATTTTTAAGGTATAATTCTGCTATCCCTATGGAAAATAATCAAGAGAAGTTCTTTTTATCTACAGAGATGGACTTACCTAATGTCACCTAAGCAGGACTAGGAATCTTCTGTCTCTTAGTACATAACTCTCACAATCTTGTCCTAGAATTTTTTTACATTAGTCATTAGAATTACTTGCAAAGTATTTATACTAAGATTTGTTTACTATTTTTAATATTCAACTAGCGTGATACTGGGAAATTTGAATCTCTTAACGCATCTTTGCTAGAGTCCAGATAGCTCTGTAATTGACCCTTTGGAATCAAAATACAAGATAGCCAGGGAATGAGACTGGTTGTGGAGCAGTGTCCAACCTCTCGCCGCATGACCTGCAGTCTCCAGGGCATCTGTCACAGAACTGTGTTTGAGCACTCACACACTATATGTGGTTCTTTATTTGCATATATTCTCTGATTATTAGAAACAGATTCTATTAATGATTAGAATTGTAGAATATTTTTTCGATTCTGTGTTACTTTATTGTTTCCCGTAACTTAAAAAGAACATAGGTGACACTCTTCCTTCTTGATTTAAAATGTTACCTATAACACCATCTTGTATTTCTCTTATCAGGACCCCTGAACAATGCCCAAGTGTTGTGTCGTTGTTGTCAGAGAGTTACAACCCTCATGTGCGGTATGGGGCTGCAATGGCCCTGGGGATCTGCTGTGCTGGCACAGGAAACAAGGTAAGCCCAGAGCTGTGGGTCCACTCTCTCCTGGCGCCAGACTGTTTTCCCTTGTAGAAAAGTTTATGTAGCAGCTGTAAAAATATAAGTGGTAGTGATCTGTAAGACTTAACTTGCCTCACAGACCTTCCTACTGCTCTCTCATGTTTCTGTGCTGGCTGGCGCCAAGCCACATGAGACAAACAGCACATTACATTGAGAGCTATAACTTGAAATGGTGCCGTCGAAGATCATTTTTGTAAGCATTGGTTTCTTTCTGATTTTTTTTTCCTTATTTCCTTCAACAAACTGTTGTGGCTTATTCGTGGTTGTTTTAGTTATTTAATTTACATGGTTAGTATTAGTATATGAATGGTCTGAAACAAAATCATCTCAATTTTATTTTATTTTAGGAAAATTTCTTAACACCTATGTAACTTGTATTTATTAAATCCTCAAAAATGGAAGGAAAAAAAAACTGTTTAGGCAAGGTGATGAGTTTTAAAAGTCATGAGTCTGCAAAAAAGAAAAGTGTATCAGTTTTATTACAGATGTCATTGGGTATATTGTTATTTACCTTCAAGTCTATTCCAGTTCATTAAGATACAGTTTTTAGAAGTTTGTCTCTATTGTTTTCTAGGACACATCCATTCTATAAACAAAGGAAAAATGTAGTTAGATTTTTTTGTGGACTATTTTTCTCCCTCAAGTTTTTAGTAGACATTTATGTCAAGCTTAATAGTTAAATGTAAATTCAATTTGTTAATTCCAAATTATCCTAAACTTAATGCAATATCTAGGAATAAATGTTCTTTGAGACATAGCATCTGACAATTTAATTCAATGAAAGAATTTTATAGCACATACTAAACAAGTCTGTTTTATTTCTAGATAATCTGTGACGTAGTTATCAGTACCCATATAGCTGAGGTTTGGTCCTTTATTTTTGTTTGGTAAAAATCGGAAACTTAGGGAGCTCTGGTGGCCTAGTGGCAAGAAGCTGCACTGCAATCCAGAGGTATGTGGTTCAAATCCACCAGATGCTCTGCTGGAGAAGGAGGGGCAATCTCCTCCTGTACCAGTCAGGTCTGATTTGACAGTACACACACAAAAAATAATTTGGAGAAAAATCGAAAACTTATGTTTATTCTAAAATATGCTTTTGCTGTTTTATCATATACCTCAAAGGTCATTTCATTTCTAAATAGAAAATACGATTTTTTTTTTAATACGGTTACTTTATAAGGAATATTGATCATATGTGAGTATTGCTTAAAAAGCTTATTCGACTGCACAGTGTCATTGTATTTATTTAGTAAAGTGGATAGAAAGGATACTGATCTGGGTTACATAATAATCTTGTAAATCTATTTCTTTGTTCCTCCTTGATTTATACCTGATAAGAACCTAATCCAGGACATGGTCAAGTGGCACTACCCTTATGTCCTGCAGTGTTGGTAAGAGTCATGTGGAACAAGAATTCTTAGCCTAACACAGTCAACAGAGAGTGAACAGATTGTTAATAAATTTCCAGGAGCTTTTGATACGAAAATCTAAAAGAGGAGTATACAGTATGTAGGAAGCTTCAAACTTCTTTGACTAAAGATTGCTTTTTTCATAGAGCTGATGTTCTGAAGGATAGGGTATTGATAAGGCTGGTGAGCATCTTGGAAGTATTTCATTTTATGTAGTCTTGTGAAGTGTAAGCTTTGAAATCAAATCTAACTCAACTTTATTTCATTTGTTTTGCTATTCTACTACTCATTTGCAAATACATTTTATAAGAGACACAAACGCAGGTTATACACATGGACTTCACCTGATGGTATGCATAGGAATCAGATCGACTACATCTGTGGAAGGA
>NW_006399877.1:9022071-9027460 GCF_000299155.1 Elephantulus edwardii | reverse complement strand
TGAGATGGATTGATTAGGTGACTGGGGTAATCGGGATGGGTGTGTCGGAGGCAGTGCGGTTGGCGCAGGATAGAGCAGGGTTTAGGGCTGTTTTGCATAGGGTCGCTATGAGTCGAAAACGACTTCGACGGCACAAAACAACAACAACAACACTAAACAAAATCTTCTAAGGTAGTGCTTTATCCTAGTATTTGAAGGAAATTGACAACATAGTGGACATAATATCAATTTTAGAGTCAAATGGGCCTGGGTTTATTATACTTCTTAACATGTTACATTGGTTAAGTTAATCAACTTTATGATGCTCCCCTTTTTTTTTTTTAATTTCTAAAATGGGAATGATAGTGCCTGTCTTTTAGAATTATTGTAAGAACTCTGGAATAATTGAATACTTTGAAAATAATAAATGATTATCAAATACTAAAAACATTTTCTCCTAATTCCTTTATGACTTCTTTGACTTAAAAGCAAGAACACTCATGAATTCTTATAGTAGAGAATTTCATCTGCATCAGTGACTTTGAGAGTCTGTACTCTCAGTTCTGAATTTTTATTTTTAAAAGTCTGAAATTAAACTGTTACTACTTGGTTAGATAAAAATAATAGTTAAATTTTACTTGGAATACAATAACTAATTTGAAAGTCTTACATTTACACACTTCATCTAAACATTTTGTTTCTTTTTAAATCCTTTCAGGAAGCAATTAATTTGCTAGAACCAATGACAAATGACCCTGTGAACTATGTAAGGCAAGGAGCTCTCATAGCCTCGGCTCTCATCATGATCCAGCAGACTGAAATTACTTGTCCAAAGGTGAGCGCACAAAGAAATTCTGTTGAAATAGCTTATAGGAGAGAACTGTTTCAGGCTCACCTTCTTTTGAAGATTTCAGATATGGTATAAACACTGTAGTCATAGGAATTAGCATTTGTGGGGTAGGTGGTGGTGGTGGTGGTGGTTCACTGCTCTTGAGTCAGAACTGAGTCATAGCTGACCCTCCAGTGAGTTTTCAGAGACTGTGAGTCGCACAGGAGGAGATAACTATGTGGTGCTGGTAATGTTCGCTGTTGTCCAGTTAGCTCGAACTCATGACAGCTCTGAGTACAACAGAACAAAGCATGACCCTGACCTGCACCCTCCTGCCAGTCAGAGCCGAGCTGGGGCCGTTGCTGCAGCAGTTGTGGCAATCCATCTCGCTAAGGATCATCCTCCTCTTGCCCAGCTTCTGCTGAAGGACATGCTGCCCTTCTCCAGGGCACTTCTCTCCTTGCAGCACGTCCAAAAGATAGGAAATGAAGCCCTTCGTTCTCACTTCTAAGGAGCACCTGGCTGTACTGCTTCAAAGAGAAATTGGCTCTCCTCTGGCAGTCAGTGTTCTTCTCTGGTCCGTCTCCGAAGAGAGATTTGTTTATTCTTTTGGCCGTCACTGTTCTTCATCAGTCCATATTCTTCACCAGTGTCGTAATTCAGATATACCAGTTGTTCTTTGGCTTTCTTACTAATTGTCCTAGGTTTTTCATATACTTAAGGCATTTGAAGATCAGTGACTTGAGGCACACATGCCTTATACCTCAAAGTGATATTTTTGCTCCTTAGCACTAACAGCCTTTTGCAGTACATTTGCCCAGTGCGGTATGTTGTTTCATCTATTGACTGTTGACTCCGTGGACATTGATTCTATTTCCAAGTAAAATTAAATACTTGGAAAGTTCATCAATATTTTCTCCATTTATAATGTAATTTTTACAAATTCAAAGTTGTTTTGTCCATTTAAGGGAGCTCTGGTGGCCATGCTGAAAACATTTGGCTGCTAACTGAAATCTCTCCAAATACTGTGCAGGAGAACGATGAGACGGTTAAATTTTATAAAGATTTGTAGCCTTGGAAACACTATGGGCAGTTCTACTGTGATGCGCTTGGTCGCCATAAGTTGAAATCAGCTTAACAACAGTGGGGATGGGGTGAGGACATATGCTGATGAAATCATGAAGTCAGCTTGCATTGTCCTATTAAAATTTATTCTGTGGGATAACATCTTCTGAGAATGAACTCATTATTTTTGTGCTCATCCCTTTTAGGTAATGTCCTACCATCATTTATTTAGTACATACAACCTCAGTTTAGGAATTATTATGTCCAGATTCACTGTTGGAATGTTTTACCCTCCTGGGCAGAATTTCACATTGCTCCACGATGGCTATCCTTCTGCCATGACCTATATTTGCCACACAGAAACGCCCCTGCAGATTGTGCCTTTCTTGTAGAGGGACTGTTGTCTTTCTGTCTTGCTTTCCACCTGTCTGTCTTCTCTCCTTCACTGCTTATGCCTCTTACTGTATGTAATATGTGACTCATTTGATCCCCAATCCCATTAACTTCTCAGCTGATCCTTCTGAAATCCCTTTCTCTAGGCTTGGTGTGAAGAGGAAAGACTTAGAGCTGCTCTCCCTAAAGAAATCTTCCTCATCTCCCATAGCTCACCTCTCATCTCCCACCATGACAGGGACCTCATCACAGATTTTCCCATGTCTGTTTCAGAATTTCCTCACCACAGTCTCTCAGGCTTCGTTGTAATGTATGTTGACACCTCAGTCAAAACGTCTCATTTAATATCATGATAGAGAAACAGAAGATGCATGTCGTTTTTAGATGCTGCAGAATTTACTGTTTCTCCTAGTGACCCTATAAACAACAGATTGGAACCGATTGCCCATCTTGTGCCATCCTCACAGTGCTCAGACCTGTTGCTATAGTCACTGTGAGTCCGTGTCACTGAAGATCTCACCTTCACTGACGACTTTTCCCAGTATGATGTCTTTTATCCAAGAACTAGCTCCTTCCTACAAGATACCCACAGTAGAACACATGCAATACATTGCACTTCCTTCAAGACATCCTTATTATATGTACTAGAATTTACATGTTTGCTGTACTAAATAGAAATGTAATAAACAGAACACCAAACTCACTGTCAAGCTGATTTGTATGTGTAGCGTCACTGTATAGAATAGTACTGCCTATGGGTTTCCAGAACTATAAATCTTGATGACAACCGATTCCACTTGTTTATCCCATAGAGAGGCTAGTGGATTAAACCACCAACCTTATTTATAGTAGTCAAGCACTTTGACTTCTGTACTATCAGGGCTCCTTCAGAGGTACAGCTTTTACTGTAATTTCAGATCTCTTCATTGAAATCATTTAAATGATCTTTTTAAAAACCCTACTTATTTATGAGAAGCCTTAAAAAAGATTGACAACAGAGAACACCATTGGGATATTGTTTTTCATCATCGAGCAGATAGACAACACCCTTGCTTTCAGCAGAGTAAACATAAAACAGTTTGTTGTTATGTGCTGTAAAGTCGACTGTGACCTACAGCAGCTTTATGAAGGACAGATATGAACCTGTGCCATCCTCATTATCTCTAATATACTTGAGCCCATTGTTATAGTCACTGTGTCAGTCTGTCCTGCTGAGACTCTTCCTCTCTTTAGCCAACATTTTACATTTCCAAGCATGTGGTTTTTTCAAAGACGGCCCCTCCTTACAACGTGCCCAGGGTTTATGAGACAGAATTTCACTATCTTTGCCTCTAAGGAGCACCCTAATTGCACTTTCTTCAAGACATGTTTGTTTGTTCTTTTGACAGTCCATGAAATATTCTTTTTGACAATCTCTTCTCCACAAGAGCTCAAAGGTATCAGTTAATTCTTTCATCCTTACTCTTGTCCAGCTCTCAGGCAGTATGACAGTGATTGAAAAGACCATGGCTTTGATCAGGTGTACTGTAGCAATTAAACTGGTATTATTGCTCGTTAGCACTTTGGAAAGGTCCCTGAAAGCTTTTTTCTCCAGTGTAACACATCTTTTGATTTCTTGACTTCTGGTATCAAGGATGTTGGTTGTGTATCCTAGTAATATGAATTCTTTGACAACTTCACTTTTCTTTGGTCCATCATGATGTTGCCTATTGGCCCAGTGGTGAGGATGGTTTTTTTTCCCCTTGATGTTGTACATTTTGAAGGCTGCAACAGGTGTTCAAAATCCTTTTTACTCTGGGCAAACAAGGTTGTGTCATCTGCGTAACACAGGTTGTTGATTCTTCCTCCAATCCTGAAGCCACATTCCTCTTCATAGAGTTCAGTGTCTTGAAATTTTTGGTAAGCATGCAGATTGAATAGGTATAGAGAAAGGGTACCGCCCTGATGTACATCTTTCTTGATTTTAAAGCTTGTGTTGTTCCTTTTTTCATACAGAAACTTCTTGGTCTAGGTATAGCTTTGGCCGGAGCACAATTAAGTGTTCTAGGATTCCCGTTCTTGTCAGTGTTATCCATAGTTTGTTATAATCCACACAGTCAAATGCCTTTGCATAGTCAATAAAACACAAATAGACATTCTTCTGGTATTCTTTACTTTGAAACAAGATCCATCTGCCATTAGCAGTTAAATCCAGCTTAGATTTCTGGCTTCACAAGAGAAAGATGGACAGTCTCCTCCTGTGTGATTTATAGCCTCTGAAAACCCGCTGAAGGGCTAGCTGAGTCAGTTCTGACCCAGCAATGTTGACTTAAAGTTTGTTGAGGAGAGTAGATATCTTTTTTTTTTAATTTTACTAATTTTAATGAACATTTACAGAGATTTTGGATTTTCATTCATTATTGTTGCACTTTTCTCCCCGCCCACCCCTCCTCTGCAGTTCAGTTTGCTCCTTTCTGAAAAGTAAAAGAAAAATTCCTTCATTGCTCTACAGTCCGGCCACACACACACACACCCCCGCCCCCAGCCCCGAGTGCACTCTTAATTCTCTGCAACCTTAATTCTCTTGTGATAACCATAAAACCCTATTATATATCGCTTTTAAACTGTTCTCTCCCTCATCTGTTTCAATGCAGTATACATCATTTATCCAGTTTTTCTGTCTTTTTTTCATTGTTAACGTTATTTTTTCTTTTTTTTTTTTCCAATTTGTTATTAATTTCAATGAAAGTTTATAGAGACTTTGGATTTCCATTCATTCATTGTTGCACTTTTCTCCCCTCCCAACCCTCCCTCCTAGTACATTACCCTCTTGGAAAAGTAAAATTCTTTCATTGTTTTATAATCCCTCCCCCCAGGTCCACTCCACTATACAGCCTTTGCTCTGGACTCCTGTCATGACAAAAATAACTAATAATTTTCCCTCTTAAGCAGTTTTCTCCCTCATCTGTTTCAGTGCAGTATACATTATTGAACCCATCCTTCTCAGTCTCCTCCCAACCCCGAGGTCAGTCCTGCTTTACAACAGTGGCACCATGCAGTATTTGTCTTTTGTGACTGAGATATTTCACTCAGCATAAAGTCCTCCAGGGTCACCCATTTTTAATAATATTGCATGAGTTGCTT
>NW_006399877.1:8977827-9020568 GCF_000299155.1 Elephantulus edwardii | reverse complement strand
TTGGATTATTTACCTTTATCCTATTGTGATGCTCAAATATTTCATAAATTCTGGATATAAATAAGTCCCTTATCTGACATGTAATTACCAAATACTTTTTCCCAGTCTGTGGCTTCCCTTTTTACCCTGTTGTAGAAGTTTCTGGATGTGCTAGATAATAATTTTTTTATCTTTCATCCAGCTTGTTTCTTTTATATCATTTTTAGGACCTTTGAAATTTGTTTTACAAAGAATCAAGCCTTTCATCCTTTTAAAAAGTAATAATAAATGTATTCTATCATCTAGAACATAAGTACCTTTGCAAGCACAGTCCATATTTTTTTGCTGGTTTTAAATATAACAGTTACCATATAAATAACTTTTGCATCTTTTATTTCTGCTTTTGATCTTTGGCTATGCTTTTAGAAGTTGTACAGTTGGGTAATGGCAATGGAGCAGATTTGCCCATGGAGTGCATCTCCTCTGAGAGGACTCTATAGATACTTATCCACTGTGACCTCACATGTTGTTTTCATGTTACTAGATTGTCAACAAGACAAATGTTTTACCAGTTTTTTAAAAATTCATCCTCCATTTCACTAGGTATTTTCTTGATGTCTTGAGTGCATTTTTGTGCTTCAAAATTCTTCCCTATAATGTGCATACAGTGTTATGTCCAGTGTTTCTTTTTGGTAAATTCTTGAAATACTTTACAAGCCTTTAGCACATAAAATTTCCACCCTATATAAGGTATTGTAACTGTTCCACTAAAATAAATTCAGAATAAAAGGAATTTGACCTGCTGAACCAGAGTAAAAGCATCAGACACTAAAGACTAGAGGGGACTTATGTGATGATTCAGTCACTCTAATCTGTAGAAACAGAGTAAGTAAGTCCCAGAGACGTGATGGCTGACTAAAAACCCTGTGTATGAGTGGCAGAGCTAGTTTCTTTTTCTTCCCCCATTAATAAAATTATGAAAATGCATCTGAAAGTAGTATTTTTTGTTAACAATATCTGGGTTCCAGAGGTAATAGGGAGAACTGGTCAGTTTCTGCCCCGTGTATTAATATAGTGATGCTTACTGAACATTTATAGCTCTAAAAGGCTTTCCACACATAACCTCGTGTAACTCTTTAACACCTTTGTGAAGTAGGTGTGTATATGAAGAAGCTGAGTCCAAAAAATGAGAAATAATTTACTAAGACAGCTTTAAGTACAGACGCCAGCTCTATAAGCCTCTGCCTTCTGATTTCACATTACTGTGTCACAGCCTGGCCTCCCAGTTCAGGCTACATGACGTGGAAAGAGTCGACATGGCACATAAAGTCATTAGGAAACTCAAATTTGATATTTTCTGCTTTAGGCAATTTGAGGGGCTCCTTAATCTTCTATTTCATGGATGCCTTCCATTTGCAGAGCATTGTTGGAGAAACAGACGAGGAAAAAGCATGAAGTTTTTTCATTTTGACTCAGACAGATTTAGAAGAATCTTTATTGATGAGAATCATTTTTACATAGGATTTTCTATCTATAAAAGTGATACATATTATATTTTATAATTTTCATTGGTTTCCTTACAATGTTCATATACATTGCGTTTCACATTATTTTCATTCAAGTTGTGTTTCATACAATCATTCTCATTCATTATGTTTTAAAAGATCAATCATCATTAAACCATGCCCTTCATTATGCTACCTTTCCAGAACCCCACCAGATAGGTCCCTTTTCCTTTACCCCTCCCTCCACCCACTAATTTAGGCAACTCTATGTTTTCTATTGTCTTTGCAATCACTTGTTATGCATCAGAGAGTTGGACAATGACTAGGGAGGATAGAAGGAGAATTGATGCCTTTGAGCTGTGGTGCTGGAGAAGAGTATTGAATGTACCATGGACTGCCAAGAAAACAAACAGATTCACCCTAGAGAGGGTTAAACCAGGCTACTCCTTGGAGGCAAGGATGTTGAGGCTTCGTCTGACATACTCTGGACATGTTGCAAGGAGGGACAGGTCCTTGGAGGAGGGACATCATTCTTGGTAGGGTGGAGGGACAGTGCAGGAGGGGAAGACCCTCTATGAGGTGGATTGATTCAGTGACTGGGGTATTCAGGATAGGTGTGTCAGAGGCAATGCAGTTGGCACAGGATAGAGCAGGTTTAGGGCTATTGTACATAGGGTTGCTATGAGTCGCAAGCGACTCAACGGCACGTAACAACAATGTAATGACCTGGTAGTGAACCCATGATGGGCACTCTGCCCTTTCCTGTGCCATCCTCCAAATCTGCACGATGTCCAAGCCCATGTTACAGTCACCGTGCCCTGAGGGTCTTCCTCTCTTTTGCTGACCCTTGCTTTACCAAGCTTGGCTCGACGGCACATAACAACAGCAACATGTTTTCCCTGCTGCCCACCCTGACCCTTCTGATCCCACCTTTTCCCCCATGCATACTATTTTATAAAATGCAGAAACAAATAAAGGAGTTGCAAACAAAAAGTTTTAAAAAAAAAACATTCAAGCTGGTTATCTTGCCCTAACAGGGACCGTGCACTTTCTTTTTTGGTCTTTCTCTTGGTAAGGATTCTTACTTGGACATGTCCTCAGAAAACTAATCATGCATACAATGACAATCTATACTGTGTATGTAAGTATAGTTAATCCAAAATGTACCCCACACAGCTTTGGGAAGGGTAGTTTGCTTTAAGGTAAAACTGAAGGCCTGTGCCTGTTGGGAAATCTTGAGGTTGATGATAAGCAGACAGCCCTAACCCCAAGTGCAGCAAAAGCCTTAGTAAGTAATGTCCAGTGGGCTGTTTAAGCCTGCTGACAACCACAGAGGAATAGACATCACACTGAGCATTCCCTTGAGCCGGACTCATCCTTGCGGAATGAGAATTGAAAGCAGAACTGTTGCTCCTGTACCAGTTATAAAGAGTCAACCCAGACCTATTACCATGAACTTGATTTTGATTCATGGTGACCTTGCCAGTGGTAAACCCTGCCCTAGAGGTAGATTTCTAAGGCTGTGAGCTTTACAGAAGCGACTGTCGCATCTTCTGTGGAGTCTCTGGAGATTTTGACCTGAACTCCCAACATGCAGCTTACCACTTAATCACTGTGCCACCAGGGCTTCTTTGAAAAATTATACGCATGACTACAGATGTAATGCTCATGAAATTATTCTGTCTCCAAATGTGTCCTAATTCCTCCTCTTCCCATTTTTCCAGCTCTAAAACAACTCAGCAATGGATGGAGTTAAAATTCTTTGTCTTGTTCCTTCAGGTGAATCAGTTCCGACAGCTGTATTCCAAAGTCATCAATGATAAGCATGATGACGTCATGGCCAAGTTTGGCGCGATATTGGCCCAGGGTATACTGGATGCAGGTAAATGGTTTAAGTCTTACACATTTAACTTTTTAAATAATATGTTACTGTATTTTCAATGAATGTTTACCCAGCAAATTTGTTCTCTCTTAACAATTTCTGTACATATGTTCAGAATGTCATATGATGTTGATTATGTTTTTCAAAAGATGTCAGCATTCTCATTATTTACATTTCTAGACCCATTCAAATAATCTTGTACCCTTTCCTGCCCTTACTTTTTCATCTTTGGTTTAGAATCCAGGCTCATATTTTAAATATAATGACATAACAATCTGCTTTGGCTATGTGAGATAATCAGAAATAAGTCTGGAGCAGATTATTCCTTTGCTAGAGTTATTAAAAGTCCCTGCATAGTACTAGCTATCTTGTCTGGAGAAGTTGCTTTTCTCCCTCTTGTGTCTGTTTTCTATCTTGTGAAGTAGGTTTGGGGAAAGGGAAATCTCTGGTAAAGCAGTGAGACAAATGCCTTGTGTTAGTGAGCATTATGTCAATAGTGGGCTAATTTACTTCTTAGTATGTGTGATTCTGAGAAAATTTTTAAAGAAAAAGTTCTATTTTAAGATAAATTCTTAAAATCACATCACTGCTAAAAAAATAAATATAAGACATATTTGCCTAAGTGCATAGCATACTGTACTGTTTGACTCATAAGATTCGTATTTCTCACCACCACATTGTGGTTTATTACAGAAAAGATGGGCTCTCCTTCCACGTCAGAACTATAGTTTTTAATTCCTTAGGTTTCGATTTAACTAGACAAATGCCTGTCCTCTACTATCAGTGACATTCAGTAAGGGAGAAAGCAAAGAGCATCTTTAGTTCATAGTTGAAGTGCACAGTCATTTCTCCTACTATACCAGGTCTCCTGATCATAGGCACAGAATCTTTTTTTTTAATTAACCTATTCTAATTCGAAAGGTGAATAGTATCTTAGTTTTTGTTGTAGTTCTATTATTAGATGAACACTTTGCATATTTGTACCTTCCCATATATTTCCATTTTAGTTGTTACTTTTCCAGTAACATCATTCCCCTGCTCGCTTGCTGTCTCATCTTTAGAGTTACCAGACTTCTGTTCTAAAGTATATTAAAATATAAAACAGCTCTCTACTCTAATTTATATGACACAGTGAGAAGCTCTCTGTATTTATTTCTTTTAAGAAAACACTACCTTCCATATTTGTTGCAGTTAATTTTTCCTCATCTCAACTAGGAATGTGTGTTTATTTAGAATAACAAAGGATCCAGAATAGAAGCTGCAGGTTTTAGTTTATTTTTTTTCACTCATGAAGGCACAAGACCGTGAATGTCTCTCTAAAAGGGCTAGAGAGAGTAAGAATAACATAACCCTCTCATCACTCCAGAGCAAAGGGCAGATCAGGAGCCTTCTCCTGGCCCCATGGTGCCTGTAGAGCCCCACCAATAGCAAGAGGTTCTAATACTATATATCTGACTCAGCAGTTATGATACCAACAATGGGGATTATTAGGAAAGGAGACTGGAAAATGCAAGAGGCAAAGAATATCACAGTATCACGCAAAATAAAAATTTTCTTCTGAAAATCACTACACAGGTTAAAATACTCATTTTGCCAATGTGGAAAAAAGAGTTTTCGAGGTAAAATGATTTGTCCAAGGTCAGAAGGCTAGTGAATGTCAGAACCGCCTGCCATCCATTCCAGTGACTTAATTCACAGAGTGTAACACTCAGTGCTGCTTAGATTTTATTTTTTTCTCTAATTATACACATAGCCCTTCTTAACTAGCTCTGGATATTTCTTTTCATTTTAATAATTTTTATTCAGCTTAGTGTCTGAAAAGGCAGGAAACATTTTTTATTGTTAAAACACTTTCATAAATTGTGATTTTATTAGAAATATGTATTAATCTCTTTGCTGTTATTGCAAAAATATTAGGTACTAAATTTTACACATTAAAAGGTAGCCTTTAATAAAGACGAATACATCCTGGAGAGGGTTAAACTGGGCGCCTCCTTGGAGGCAAGGATTCTGAGGCTTTGTGTGACATACTTTGGACGTGTTGTAAGGAGGGCCTGGTCCTTGGAGAGGGACATCATGCTTGGGAGGGTGGAGGGACAGCGCAGGAGGGGAAGACCCTCTATGAGGTGGATTGATTCAGTGACTGGGGATGGGTGTGTTAGAGACAATGCGATTGGCACAGGACAGAGCAGAGTTTAGGGATGTTGTACGTAGGGTCGCTATGAATCACAAGAAGCTCAACGGCACATAACAACAACAATACTTGTTCATTTAACATGACAATTTTTATATACTTTAAGCTTCCCCCATTTGGTTTACCTGTAAAGAAGGTAGTAAGGCGTTAAACTGCCAACTCAAAGGCATGAGATTCAAATCTACCAGCTTGCTCCACAGGAGAAACAAGGGCTGTCTTGCCTCTTGCTGTTTACTGCATCTGCTAACTTACTAGAGGGCTGACTATGTGTCAGACAGTACACTTGACAGTATACAACAATATATAGAGAAGAATGGGCTTGATTTGCCCTGTTGTTGTTGTTGTTATGTGCCGTCGAGTCGCTTGCACCTTATAGCGACCCTATGTACAACAGCCCTAAACTCTGCTCTGTCCTGTGCCAATCACATTGCCTCTGACACACCCATCCCGATTACCTCAGTCACTGAATCATTCCACCCATAGAGGGTCTTCCCCTCCTGTGCTATCCCTCCACCCTACCAAGCATGATGTCCCTCTCTAAAGACCTGTCTCTCCTTATAACATGTCCAAAGTATGTCAGGCGAAGCCCCAGAATTCTTGCCTCCAAGGAGTAGCCTGGTTTAACCCTCTCTAGGGTGAATCTGTTTGTTTTCTTGGCAGTCCATGGTACATTCAATACTCTTCTCCAGCACCACAGCTCAAAGGCATCAATTCTCCTTCTATCCTCCCTAGTCATTGTCCAACTCTCTGATGCATAACAAGTGATTGCAAAAACCATGGCCTGTATCAGGCGCACCTTAGTCTCCAGAGAGACACCGTTGCTCTTGAGTACTTTAAAGAGGTCCCTAACCGCAGACTTTCCCATCGCAATACATTTTTTGATTTCCTGGCTACTGGTGCCAAGAGTGTTGACCGTGGAGCCGAGCAAACTGAAGCTGTGAACAATCTCAATCTCTTCACCATCCATCGTGATGCTACCGATTGGTCCAGTAGTGAGAATTTTTGTCTTCTGGACATTGAGCCTCAGTCCATACTGAAGGCTGCAGTCCTTGACCCTCTGCAGTAAGTGCATGAGGTCCTCCTCAGTTTCAGCGAGCAGGGTTATGTCATCTGCATAACGCAGATTGTTGATAGATCGTCCACCAATCCTAACGCCACCCTTCTCCTCATAGAGCCCTGCCTCTCGGATAATCTGTTCTGCATACAGGTTGAAAAGGTATGGAGACAGGATGCATCCCTGGTGTACACCCTTCCCAATTTTGAACCATGCAGTGTTGCCCTGCTCTGTTCTGACGACTGCCTCTTGGTCCAAGTATAGGTTTCGCATTAGCACGATTAAATGTTCTGGGATTCCCATTCTTCTCAGAGTCAGCCACAGTTTGTTATGATCCACGCAGTCAAATGCCTTTGCATAATCAATGAAACACAGATAGACATTCCTCTGGTATTCTCTGCTTTCAGCCAAGATCCATCTAACATCAGCAACAATATCCCTAGTACCACGACCCCTTCTAAACCCAGCCTGAACTTCTGGCAGTTCTCTGCTGATGTACTGTTCCAGTCGTTTTTGAATAATCTTCAGTAGAATCTTGCTTGCATGTGAAATCAATGATATTGTTCTGTAGGTTCCGCACTCAGTTGGGTCGCCCTTCTTTGGGATGGGAACAAATATAGACCTCTTCCAGTCAGTTGGCCAAGTGGTTGTTCTCCAGATTTCTTGGCACAACTTGGTGAGCACATCCACAGCAGCATCTGTTAGCTGAAATATGTCAGTTGGTATACCATCTATTCCAGGGGCCTTATTTTTTGCTATTTCCTTCAGAGCAGCTTGAACTTCTGCCTCCATCAGCTGAGTCTAGTTAAAATGGAGCCTTTCCAAGTCTGGAGTCCCTGGATAGCTCATTTTATGCAAAAAGTTGAAGTTAGAAAGCCAAAATGGAAGAACATACTTAGCATTTCTCAAGCTGAAAAAACTGAAGGACAAAAATTCAAACCCCAATTCCTAGTACTGAAGAAGGCCATGGGCAAAATCTTGGATGATACTGGAAGCATTGAAAGATGATGGAAAGAATACACAGTCACTGTACCAAAAAAAACCTAGTTGGTACTGAAACATATCAGGAAGTACCATATGATCAAGAACCAATGGTAAGGAAGAAGTTCAAGGTGCACTGCTGGCATCGGCAAAAAAATAAGACCTCAGGAAATGGTGGGATACCAGTTGAGGTGTTTGAATGAACAGATGCAGCACTACATGGGTTCACTAATTTACAAGAAATTGGGAAAACAGCTGCTTGACTAGTTGACTGGAAGAGATCCATATATATTCCAGTTCTCAAAAGAAAGTGATCTAACAGAATGTAGAAATTATTGGACAGTATTATTAATATCACATGCAAATTAAATCTTGCTGAAAATTATTCAGAAACAGCTATGTGGTGTTAAATGTTTATTGTTCAAAATTCTTTTCACAGCCATTAACTTTGACTTTGCCATGTGATTGGACAGGAATATTTGAATAAAGCATATTAGTCTATCCACAAGGGGATCTGCTAGTCTCACCACTAAATTAAGTGGATTCAGCAGCAGAATTTGAGACTCTCAAAACCAGCAAAGAAGAAGCCGAGAATGCAGTACACCTTTCAGGGCCAGAGATTCTTGCACCAGCCAGACCTATAGGAGAACAGCAGCAACCTCAGCAGAGAACCAGAGACCTGACCTGAGAC
This sequence comes from Elephantulus edwardii, assembly GCF_000299155.1. Lineage (NCBI taxonomy): Eukaryota > Metazoa > Chordata > Mammalia > Macroscelidea > Macroscelididae > Elephantulus > Elephantulus edwardii. Next base: position 9,012,282 of record NW_006399877.1, on the reverse strand, counting down.
AGGGCTGACCTTGAGATTGCTACCCCACAGAACCAAAGCTAAGAGCCTTCCCTAAGTTTGTTGGACGACCAGGGGAGAGAGCCATAGTTGGAAGGACTAAGAGTTTGTAACATTGGCCTAAAGCCATGAAACTAAAGGTTCAAGGGCCTGTGAGCATCCTTCAGAAGCTGACCTGACTGAGAAATTGTATCCTGTTGCCAAAAGAATTTGTGATCTGTTAACTTCCCTAATAAACCCCATAATCGTGAGTAAAGTTTCCATGTGCTCTGTGAGCCACTGCTGTGGATTTTGGACCCAGTAGAGTAGTAAGCTTGGTGGTAGAATAAGTAGAAATGAGTGTAGGAGGGTGGGAGACGTATCTCACCTCCTGGGAATTGGTTTTGTGGTGATGATGATGATGATGGCAGTTCCTCTTTATAGAGTTAGTAGAGGTCAGATATGGCCATCCCCATGCAGCCTTTGTTCTTTTTACAAGCTGGAAAAGTATATCAAATGGCCAGAAATGTCAAGCCGGAGTCAGCAGAGTCTCTGGAACTAGGGCTGTCTTTGCTGAGGGAAGATGGATCTTGGCTGAAAGCAGAGAATACCAGAAAGATGTTTACTTGTCTCTTATTGATTGTGTAAAGGCATTTGGCTGTATTGATAATACTGAGAAAACTGGGAAATCCTGAACATTTAATTGTGCTTATACAAAACCTCTGTATAGACCAAGAAGCAGCTGCCAAACAGAACAAGGGAACACTGTGTGTTTTAAAATGAGAAAAGGTATAGATCAGGGTTTTATCCTTTTTCCATACTGGACAGTATGAAGAACACTGATATCAGGATTGGTGGAAGGATCATCAACAGCCTTTGTTATACAGATCATATAGTTTCGCTTGCAGAAGGTGAAGAAGACTTGAAGCACTTAATGAAAAAGACGAAAGACTAGCTTTCAAAATGGCTTATATCCCAACATCAAGAAAACAAAATCCCTCACCACTTGACCAGTAGACAATATCACAATAGATGGAAAGAAGATTGAAGTTGTCAACAATTTTAATTTACTTGGACACACAATCAGTAGCCTTGGTAGCAACAATCAAGAAATCAAAAGATATGTTCCATTGGGAGAATTTGCTCTAAAGGACTTCCAAAGTGCTCAAGAGCAGTATTGTCAGTTTAAAGAGTGTACCTGACCTAAGCCGTGGTATTTCCACTTGATTCATGTGCATCTGAAAGTGAGACAAACAATAAGGAAGACTAAAGAGGCATTGACACCTTTGAATTGTACTGGTGAACAATATTGAATATGCATTGGACTGCCAGAATACACAAATCTGTCTTGAAGAAGGACAAATAGGGTGCTTCTTGGAGTCAGGTATGGTGAAACTTTGTCTCACCTGCTTTGAGCTTGCTCTTGGGGAACCATTCCCTGGAACAAGTAGAGGGTCAGAGAAAGAAAGGAAGATCCTCTAGAAGATGAATTGGCACAGTGACTGTAACAGTAGATTTGAGTGTGGCTTATATTGTGAGACTGATGCAGAATAGGACAAGGTTCAGATCTGTTGTTCACAGGGTCACTGAGGTGTTGTCAGCTCACCAGCACTTCACAGCAACAGCATTACTGATAGCTCGTTGGCTAATTAGTTCCAAGAACTCCATATGTTATTGTAGCATCCATGTTCTTAAGGTCACCACCAAATGCTTTCTTGGTATAGCAATTCTTGTTGCTCTCTTGTACTGATATCGTTTGTCTCTTTTTCTACAGGTGGTCATAACGTCACCATCTCCTTACAGTCCAGGACTGGGCACACCCATATGCCTTCGGTAGTCGGCGTCCTTGTCTTCACTCAGTTCTGGTTCTGGTTTCCTCTGTCACACTTCTTGTCATTGGCTTATACTCCTACCTGTGTAATTGGTCTTAACAAGGACTTAAAGGTATGTTCCTGAAATCTTAGTTTTGTTTTGTAAAATATTCTGTTCATCATTGACACACACAGATTTTTATTTAATGATGAATAGTGTCCTTGGATTTTATATGGCTACACTCAGATCTGCTTCATGTCAGTAATGTATTTTCCCTTCAGGTTGACTCATCTGATTGAGGGGAAGGTAACAGTGGGTATTTTGAAAATCTGTTTGTTAGCTGGGCACTGTTTGCCTTCACATAAGGTCCAATGCACGGCATTCCATATGTTCCAATGTAGAATGATGCTCTGGAGGGTTTTCTTTTATATCTCCCTCCCTTCTGAGAGACCTCTGGGTCAGCTTGATTTGCCAACCTTTTGGTTAGTAGCCAAGTGTGTTAACCCTTTAACCCACCCAGGAGCTCTATTGACTGTAGCATTGAATAAATCCTTAGCTTTTCACGGCCTCTTGTTCTTTATACAATTAAGGGAGGCTGATAAGAAGGGACTTTTAAACATTCTTATGAATTCTATTAAATATTTACTGGGTTTTCAGTAAATGAACATATAGTTTGCATAAGGATGTCTGGTCTCCTTTTGCGTCTGTGTGTTAAGACCATAGAATACTCAAGTCTTGATCTTAATTATTTTTTTGAAGAAACTGAAAAAAAGGGTGGTTTTTTCCCCCCAGATGCCGAAAGTTCAGTATAAATCAAACTGTAAACCATCAACCTTTGCGTATCCTGCCCCTCTGGAAGTACCAAAAGAAAAAGAAAAGGAAAAGGTGAGGCTTTGTTTCATGCTTGGACACGGGAACTACTGAGTGCTTTATTCACATTTGTGTTTGTTTTTTTATGTTTTACATTATTTACCATAAACATAATTGTCATTATTTTTATGAGCCAACTGTGACTCATAGTGACCCTATGAAGTATAGGTCTGAACCTTCCCTGCCCTGCTCCATCCTCACCAACTCTGATAAGCTCCCACCCATTGTTAGTCACTGTGTCAGTCTTATCTCCTTGGGGATCTTCCTCTCTTTCTCTGACCCCCGACCTTTGCCAACATGACGTCCTTTTCCAAGGACTGGCCCATCTTAACAACATGTCCAAAATACTTGAGATGCAGTTTCACCATCCTTGCCTCTAAAATTATAGAAGAGTATAGGTTCGTCTTGGAGAGGGTGAAACCAGGCTGCTCCTTGGAGGCAAGGATTCTGATGCTCTGTGGCCAGGAGGGACCAGTCCTTGGAGAAGGACATCAATGCTTGGGAGGGTGGGGAGAGAGTGCAAGAGAGGAAGACCCTCGATGAGATGGATTGATGCAGTGACTGGGGTAATGGGGCAGATGTGTCAGAGATAATAAGTGACCCAGGATAGAGCAGGGTTTAGAGCTGTTGTACATAAGGTCGCTATGAGTCAGAGGCTACTCAGTGGCACATAACAGCAGCAGTTTTCCTTCTCAGTGATTCACATCCCAGCAGCCTCATCTTGTGACTCTTTCCAAATAATTTCTCTACAGATAGCAATATTTTGAAACACAAATAAAATTATTGTCTACATATTATTGTCCAGCATCTTGGTCATACATTAACATATTTTTTTGTGACTTTCAATATGTATGAAACTTATTTTTCTTTTGTATCCCTATGGATCTTAAACAGTGTTGTTTGGTGTGGTTTTTTTTATGAGTTTTAACCAATTGTATACTCTCAGCTGCAGTTTATGGGATACCAGGAGATGTTAAAACAAAGTGTAATGAATGACAGAGCTGTACTTGCCCCTGCAGTTTTTCTCAGTAAAGTACTATCCAGTTGTTGATGATTTGTTCTACATTTTGTTTGTGATTAGGCTACATTAGGATCATTAGGTAATGAATCCCCTTTTCCAACAGCAGCGTGTTTTCACCAACTGTGTATCTGTGTTTCACGCTCACTCCCCTGTTCAGGGATAGGAAATAAAGACAAGCCTAGCCTTTCAGAATCCCAGTTTTGCCTGTGAGTTCCTGCCTTCCCTCAAGGAGCACAGATTACAGGCTCACACACTGTGCTGCCACTTTTGCCATCTTGGCCCAGAGGACACCTCCACCACAATGGCTAGAGGTGTTAGCCTGTACTTTCCCTATACAGGGAGAGGTCAAATGGATATAGCCCCCTTAGATGGTAACAAATCCACATCCAGAATAGGATACAGAATAGAAGAAGAGCACAGCATTATGCTGGTCAGCAGCTTCAGGACTGAAGAGTGACCTGCTGATAGTTGGCATGGGCTGTGTGGATGGTGGTCTGCTTGCTTATCCTGTTTGTTCCTCAACTCATTCCTACTTTATTGTGCTTACACCAAGGAAGAAAGAAATACTGTGGACCTCTTTATTGTGCTTATGCCCAGGAAAAAAGAAGTACTATGCATTTGTACATTGATAATGAGTTTAAACTATTTATACTACTCCTTCCTTTAGGTTTCCACTGCTGTGTTATCTATTACTGCCAAGGCTAAAAAGAAGGAGAAAGAAAAAGAAAAAAAGGAGGAAGAGAAGATGGAAGTGGTAAGTGTACTTAGTGAGCGTGAGTTGCCGTATTGTTTACTTGGGGTCCAGATTCTTCTTCAGTTAAGCATCATTATGCCTTACATATGTATCCAAACATACAGAATCAGATAGCATTTTACTTCAAAGATATTTTATGTTCATTTGTGGGAAGAACAGAAAGAAAACAAGTAAGAAATAAGTTCCTAAAAGAAATGAAAACTAGAATTAGTTTTAAAGGACTGAGTAGGATTTTCAAGTGAAGAGATAGTGATGGAAGAAAAGTCCTTCTATGCAACATCTGATGTTACCAGCCTTTCATACCTTATTTCCCTCTCCTTCCCATGCTTCATCTATGGTGTTTTCTTGTTAGTTGCTTAAGTAGACCCTCTTTACTGAACTATGCTGGTAGAAAACCTCATCCTTCGAAACTCAGTGCCATACCCACCTCCAGAGCTACCTTCTACTTTCTCTGCATGCTGTGTCACTGTAGTTCTTCTTTTTTTTTTTAAGCAAAGTTAAACTTATTTTAAAAGATACATTCCATAGAGTGCAGTAAGTCATTACTACAGGCTTAAAGAGGTAGAGGAAAGACACATGAGTTGTGCCTTAATAGAACTATCTTGGTCCTCATTTTGATGTATTTATAGGCTTGATTCTGAGTAAATTTTAGTTCTGTATTTACCACTACCTTTTACACCTAATCTTTGTTCTGTAAGCTTATCAAGTACACTCAGTGATGTGCAACAGATATGAACCTTACAAAACAGATTTTTTTCCTTTTTTTTTTTTTTAGGATGAGGCAGAGAAAAAGGAAGAAAAAGAAAAGAAAAAAGAACCCGAGCCAAACTTCCAGTTGTTGGATAACCCAGCCAGAGCCATGCCCGCCCAGCTTAAAGTCCTCACCATGACAGAGACATGTAGATACCAGCCTTTCAAACCTGTAAGTTACCAGTGGCTCTTAACTATGTACGAGTGCATATTAATGCACAGGACAGTGGCATCGCCTTATTATTAGGTGCCATTGAGTCAGCTCCAATTCCTAGTGACCCTGTGTAACATCAGAATGAAACCCCGCCTGACCTTCGCTGTCCTCACAATCTCTGCTGGGCTTAAGCCCCTTGTTGCAGTCACGACATTAGTCCATCTCATTGGAGAGTGTCTTCCTTCTCCTTCGCTGACCCTCCAGTTTCCAAGCATGATGGTCCTCTTCTAGGGACTTGCCTCTTCTGACAGTAGGACCAAAGTATATGAGACAATGTCTCCTCATACTCACATGAAGGACCCCTCCAGCTGCCCTTCTTCCTTTATAGACTTGTGCTTTCTTTTTTAGTTCATAGTATATTCATTATTCTTTGCCAACATCAAAGTTCTTAAGTCTTATCCATTATTCAACTTTCATATTTGTATGAAGCAACTGAAAAAAACTCTGACTTGGATCAGTTAAAACTTAGTCTTTAAACTGACATCCTTGCACTTAAAAGAAATCTTTGACAGCAGACTGAGTCGAAGCAATACACTGTTTGATTTCCTGACTGCTGCTTCCATGGCTATTGATTGTGGACCAAGTGAAATGAAATCATTGACAACTCCAATACTTTTCTCCACTTATCATATTACTTGTTCTTCCATTTGTGAGGATTTCTTGATGTCATCTTTGCTAACAATGAGCAAGGTTGTTTCACAGCAGATTGTTAATGAGTCTTCTCCAGTCTGATGCCACATTCTTCACACAGTCCAGCTTCTTTGCTCAGCATATAGATTGAATAAGCACAATGATACAACTTTTCCTGATTTTAAACCGGGCAGTGTTCCCTTGTTCTGTTCAAACAGCTGGTCTGTACATGTTCTGCATGGACACAATTAAGTGTTTTAAAATTCCCATTCATCTTGATGTTACCCATAATTTATTATGATCTACACAGGTAAACAAAACAGCGTTTAGGGCTCTTATACATAGGGTCACTATGAGTCTCAAGTGACTCGATGGCACATAACAACACAAGTTAAGTGCCTATGCATAGTCAATAAAACACAAGTAAACATCTTCCTGGTGTTTTCTGCTTTTAGCCAAGATCCATCTGATAGTAGCAGTGAGAGACCTTGACTCTTCTGTCCAAGTGGATTGACAGACAAGTTGTGGAGAATCTTGATAGAGAAGGGTAAATTTCCAAATCTTCTTGGACTTTAATCTTGATTCTGCTCTTTTTTTTTTAAATAATTTTAATGAACATTTAAGGAGAATTTGGATTTCCATTTATTCATTGCTGCACTTCTCTCCCCGCCCAGCCATCTCCCCCCGCCCCCCAGTTCGCTCCTCTCTTTCAAAAGTAAAAGAAAGACTCCCTCCCTGGTACACAATCCCCCCACAACCCTCCCACTGTCCCAAGTACATTCCACTATGCAACCTTAATTGTGGACTCTTGTGATAACCATAATACCCTATCATACGTCGCTTTTAAATTATTCAGTCCCTCATCTGTTTCAGTGCAGTATGCACAATTTATCCAGTTTTTCTCAGTCTTACCCCCACCCTGATATCAGTCCCATTTTACAGCAGTGGCACCATGCAATATTTGTCCCTTTGTGACTGAGATATTTCACTCAGCATAATGTCCTCCAGGCTCACCCATTTTGAATAATATTGAATGAGTTCCTTGTTTTTCAGTGGAGCATAGTATTCCATTGTGTGAATATACTACAGCTTCTCTACCCATTCGTTTGTTGGTGGGCACCTGGGTTGTTTCCACCTCCTTGCTATTGTGAACAAAGCCGCGATAAACATGGGTGTGCATGATTCTGCTCTTTTTCAGTTATGTGACCCTTCTCTGCCATAGTTTCCTCCACTGCAAATAAAGCAAAAATTAGGCAAGTTTATAACATTAACACAAGCACCTAGAACAAGACTTGTAAGTTCTTTGAATATAAGTCATTATTATGATTGTATTATTTTCATAAAATCATTGCATTTCAAACTTAGAAAAAAGTGTGAGTGTCATTTAATTTATACATAATTATTCATAGCAACATTCATAATGCCTAAAAGGGAAGATAGCCCAATGCCCATCAGCTGGTGAATGGAATGAAGATTGTGGTTCATCTACTAGGTACCATTGAGTCAGTTCCACTCAGAAACCCTCTGTGCACTGGAATGCAGTAATGTCCAGCTTTTTACCTCCTCAGGATCATTGCTGTGTGAACCCACTGTTGAAGCCACTGCATCAGTCTTAGTTCTGTGTTCTAAGAAATACTCTAAGACATTTGTTTTTATTCTTCTGGCAGCCCGTGATATAGTCTATATTCTTCACTAACACTGTAATTCAGATGTGACTATGTGGATCATAATAAATTACCGATAACATTGCAGAGAATAGGATTCCAGAACACTTAATTATGCTTGTGCAGAACAGAACCTATAAGAAGGCCAAGAAGCTATCAAACAAAGCGAGGAGGTACAGTTTGATTTCAGATCAGAAAAAGGATACGTCAGGATTGTATTCTGTCATCAGAGTTCATCAGTCTATGCTGTGCAAATAGTCTGAGATACTGCACTATATGAAGAAGAAGAATGGGTCAGGATTGGAAGAAGACTGACCACCTGTGATAAGTGGGTAACACGACCCTACTATTAGCAGACTGCTGGTCAAAGACTGTAACCTTCAGTGTGGCCCATCCATTCAATGGAATGTTATTCAGGGAAAATTATAAAGGGAAAATGTTATAAACCTGCTATAATGGCTGTGGACCTTAAAAACATTATGTTAAGTGAATAAAGCCTAACACAAAGACCACGTAATCTGTGATCCCATTCACGTAAACTATCCAGAGTAGGCAAATAATTAGTAGCAGAGGGAGATTAGTGGTCACAGAGTGTGAATGTGTTTGAATTATAGCTCATTTAAAAGGAAAGAAAAGTAAAGTCTTCCTCTGTGCATGTGCACCCCACCTTCAGTAACAAGGCTGTCAGACCCCCCCTCAGATGCTGCCTTTAAGCAAAGCAGTTGTCGTTTTTTTATGTGGACAACATCCCACTGTTCTCTGTTCCTCTTAAAAGGAAAGTGTTCCTATCAGAAAGTGTACTGTTGCTTGTGTCCTTAGTCCTAGTCTTCCCAAGCCCCAGAATGCCCTTGAACTCTGCTTAGTAGGAACTTTTTAAGTAACATAGAACACTTTAAGAAGCCTAAACCATAAAATTAGTTCTAAAAAGTCCTTTCTATGTGTTATGATCTTGTGCCATTTGAGTTCAGTTATTTCAGCCGAACATGGTAAGAGTCATAACGTGGTCCTTATGTATTAAGAAAAAGTAAGATCATTTGGTAGATGATTGATCTGTTTGGTCCTTTGGGAACCTTGAGGTCAGGAAGGATGAGAACAGTGGCCATGCACTCCATCTGCTCTTGAATGGACAACCACAGTAAAGGCAGGGTCCATTTATAAAGCGGGTGCTCTCCAAGACAAGTAAATTTTTCTTTTAAATTTTTTTAACGAAAGGTTAAGATTTTCATTCATTCATTTTTGCACATTGTCCTCCCTAGCCCACTGCCGGTTCACTTTTTCTTTTTAAAAAAATTCATTCCATTGTTTCAGACAAGTGGCATCTACTTCCTAAACCACATGCCTCTGGAAACTCTATGAACTTGGAGAAATGCTAGTGGTTAGGGAAAGGCATTAGGTCTTTTGTTGATAGAGTCACTATGAGTCGTGCTCGACTCGATGGCAATCACCAGCAACAACAAGAGCTAGTTTATTTACAAAATTCTAATACATTGTTTTCTAGACCAGATTTTTTCAATTTCTCTCACCCCACCCATCAAATTGTACAACCCCGTGATTAATACCCCCTCCCCTACACATCCTCATCCCTCTGCTTCCACCTGCCCCCCTTTGGATCCTCATACTCATTCTACAGTAATATAATATTTTATATTTATCCTTGTGGGACTGAATTAGCTCACTCACTATAATGCTCTCCAGTCCCTCTCAAGTTAGGGAATAATTTACAAATTACTCCTGCATGCTGTGTAGTATTCTATCATGTGAATGTACCAGTTTCTCAATCCATTCAATTGTGGTTGGACATCTGCGCTTTTTCCATGTTCCTTCGATAGTGAATAATGCTCCTGTGAGCATTGGTGTACAAGTCTCCGTTTGTGCCTCAGTTCTCATATTCTCAGGGTATATTCCAAAAGTGGAATGGCTGGATCATATGGAATTTCTGTGTTCAGCTTTTTGAGGAAGCACCAAACTGCCTTCCAGAATGGTTGTACCATTTTACAATCCCAGCAACAATGTAGAAGAGTTCTTTTCTCGCCACATCCTCTTCAACATTTATTACTTGCTGCCCTGTTAAACTTTGGTACTCTTACTGGCAAAATGTTTAAGAGAGAAGTATGTGTGTGTGTATATTGAGGAAAGGAAAATGGTTTAGTAGCTTGGTAATGCCTGATGAGCGAAAATCCAATTAACTTGAACAGTAGCACTGCTTACACATATATGAATCATTTGACTAATGTGCTCTGTTGCTTTTCCTTCCCAATAATGTACTTGGTAGAAATATGCTTTTTCCAGATGTAGCCACCACTGTTGACTGATTGAATTAGAGGGCAGCTTTCCATTTCCTTTTACACAGACCACAAGTAAAATAAAATTAGCACACCAGAGATGAGTGAAGAGTTGGATGTTTGCATTTACCTTCTGCCAGAGTGCTCCTTGAAGGAGAAGATGACAGAGCTCTGTCTCATACTTTGGACGTGTTGCTAGGAGAGGCTATTCCTTGGAAAGGGACATCATGCTTGGAAAAGTGATAAGTCAGCAAAAGAGAGGAAGACACCCCTCCCAACAAGACAGATTAACAACAGTGACTGCAGCAGTGGGCTCAGACGTGTCAGAGGTGATAGAGCTGTCACAGTTTGACAGGGTTCAGGTCACTATGAGTCCTAACAGCAGCAGCAGCAGTATGTTGGAAGAAGGATTCGTAAAATTGTTTCTGTGGTTTATTTCCCTTTTCTATGTTTCTTCATTGTCTTGACTTGTAACATTTTGAAGGTTCCTTAGTTCTAAAATGAGGCCAGGTTTTCCATTTTTAACTACCTGATATTGCTCCTGGCCCTCGACCATTCCTTGAGCAAGAGGCAACAGAATATTCTACTTGAATAAGAACATTCTCCCTCTTTCTCAAGTCACAGTGAGTGTGTTGGACAGAGCTGGGAAATAACCACTGCCACCAGGTCGATTCTGACACACATCTTTCCAGTTGGGCAGAGGAGGACTGCCCTCTTAGGTTTCCAAGAGGTTTCCAATCTTGAGGTTTTCACAGCTTGGACAAGTCCAAGATTGTGAGGATGGTACGGAAGAGGGCAGGATTCCTATCTGCTGTTCACAGAGTCACGATGAGTCATAGTTAACTTGAGAGCACCAACGATCTGGTTTCCAAGCCTGTACATCTTTACGGGAGGAGACTTCATCTTAACAAGACTGGGAAATAAATACTGCACTTAAATAAAGTGGGTTACATCATCTCAAGATTGACAGCATCACATATTCTGCTATACAGAGCCAATGGATTACAACTGTAAATAGTCATAAATAGGTCCCCGTTCTCTGAGGTTCTGTGATCACACACTGACAGTGCTTTCCCGGTTCAATCTTCAGACTAACCCAAAAGAATAGCCAGGAAGATCTTACTAGCTCCTTTTTGTAGCTGAGCCCAGATCACACAGGCACGAGTGCCCAGGTGTCCTGCACCCCCATCTAATCAAGGTGTAGATTTCCTGTGCCCCATCCAGTTAAGTTTAGTTCTATCACATTATTTTGCTTCCAGACCCTCTGGGATCCTCTGGTGCCATTTGACAAGAAGGCACCTAGATTCCGGAGCAGACTGGGTGGATGAGTGGGGCTCATGCTTAACGCCTTGATCTTGTTCACAGCTCTCCATTGGAGGCATCATCATTCTGAAGGACACCAGTGAAGACCTCGAAGAGCTGGTGGAACCTGTGGCAGCTCATGGCCCGAAGATCGAGGAGGAGGAGCAAGAGCCAGAACCCCCAGAGCCGTTCGAGTATATTGACGATTAAGGGCCACAGGTGCGTGTGGAAGCAGAGTGCATCTCTGTACTTACAGTACTTGATAGGGCTGTCTCCTCAGTGCTTCACACATGGATTGTGCAAGGGCATTGGCTGCTTTTGTTCTTTCTTCTTACTCTTTTTTTTTTAAATGGTTCTGAAACCTGCATTTGTCTAAAAACAGTATTAAAGTTTCCCTCTTGTTGACCTCTCCCTGCTGCATACCCCCAACTCCTCTTTCATTGACCTCTTTACCCTTTGTGTAGAGAGTCAATGGATTATTATAAAAACATGGATTACACCTTTTAAAAGAGTATATTTTATTTTATTCTAGAAAACATTTTTTCTAGTGTATTAAGTATTAATTAGACAAGTAAATATTCTAATATGTAACATACTTTATTCTTAAAGAAAAGTCAAGACTGCTTCAGTGTAGATGTTGAAGAATAGTCTTTTTTTTAGTGGCTCACCTCCTCCCCTCAGTGTCAAGGTCGTCAAACTGGCAAAGTGCTTCAGTAGTGCTGTTCACAGTAACTGGTCTGCAGCCTCTGTGGAGAGACAAGGAGCTTTCTTCAGAATGCTAAGTGGCCCAGTTCTTTTCCTGGATCAAGTCTTACTACCTAAATATATATATATATCCCCACGCTGATGGAATTGACTTCTATTCTGAAGTGAATTCCTGCTTGTGGGTGGATTGTAGTCTGTGGTCAGGCCCTGGTCCATAGTCTAGAGATCACATTTTCAGTAGCACAGGATCTTTTGTTGCTAAAAACCATAACATGAGTGTACTCAAACTATTACTAAGCATCCTTTCTTCTGGCTTGGGTGCTGTAAAGTTACTCCACTTTATAGTGACTCTGTGTGACAGCAGAACTGCTCCGTAGGGTTTGCTCAGCTGTAGTATTTACAGACACTCGTCTCTGGCTGTTCTCCTGTGGAGCTTCTAGGTGAGTCTGAACCTCATACTGCCTACCTTTCAGAGGGTTGCTAATCATTGCAACCACCAGCATTCCTAGTGAACTCCTTGAGTCTATAAGACATGGTGCTTACAGGGTGTTTAAGAGTCAGTTAAACTATACCAGGGAGAGTTCCACAGATGGTGCAGAAGGTTAACACATTTGTTGGTGAACTCTGAGTCCTCCCAGAGACCCTCAGACAAAAGGCAGTATTGGAGACCTTGTGGGCACAGTACTCCTCCAACACGGGGGTCATCCAGAGTCAGGATCTGCTTGGTAGCTATTAGGGGTAAAGGTGGGATGTGTTTTAAAATAATAGTAGAGTTTGTCCGGCTGAAAAACATAGATCACTGCATTTCCAGTATTGAAGAATATTAAAGTGTTGAAGGATAGAAAGAATCTAAGTTCACGTAATTGTCTTCCTTATTTCTCAAATTTCTTTTCCGTAGGCATCGCTACTCTTTCAAGAAGATAAAAATAATGGTAGTTGTTATATATATTATGGCAGAATAATAATAATATATTCAAAGGTCTAATTGCAACTGTGCATTCTGAGTATTGTTGTGGTGGTTGTACACACTGAATATTTCATTAGTGAAGCCTCTGGAAGACTTAACTTTAAACCTTAAGGAGGATGTGCTAACATCTCCACCATGTAGTGTGGTCTTTCAAAAATCAGTGTTCCCCAAACCCCGTAGTACCAATGCCATTTGCACTCAGTGGCAAGAATTGTTTCATGTTAACCCCCTTCAGTTTTTTCCTAAAGACCCTTAATTAAGTCTTTAAAGACAAGTAACTCTAAACTGTTTTACAAGTTCCCAGGTGGAAATTGAATTTGTTTGTTTTCAAAAAGGAGGTTAGTAGGTGTTTGAAAACTAGTCGTCTCCCTTGATATATTAGGACTGAATGAACAAGACCATGACCAGTTGTAGATTTTAACAGCTAGTTGGGAACAGAGGCATGTTTTTGACTACAGACTAACCCTAGCACCCCTCCCCTCTCCTAGACTCTCATGTGTTCATCTGAAAATCGTCCAGGCTCGTACTGGAAACTCCTGAGAGGACCTTCGAGCTAAGACCTGCTGGTCCGTGCATGTATCCGCGCCTCTTCTCAGGCCTGAGGAAGCCCATCTTCAAGACTTTGAAGAAAAGATAGAACTATTTAGTGTGCTCTTTCACAGAACTTGGTTTTCAAATAAATTTATTAAAATCACTACATGGACAGACTGTTTTTCAACCTCGGTTTTTAATAAAAGGATCTAATACCCTCACCCTCACCCAGCCTGAAATGCCTAAACCCAAAGAGCTTAGTCCTTGACTGATTTGTTGGAATGAGCCTGCATGACTTTTATAGGCATAACAAAGTTGTAGAATTATAGACCATTTGAAAAATAATTAAAGCAACAAAAATCAACTCTTTCCTCATCACCCTTGAAAGTCTTACCGCATTTTCTTAATAAGCTAGATTGAGGTTAGGGGAGTCATCTCTTACTGAAGAATTCCTACCAACCCATGATCCCAAAGAAATGTATTCTGTTAGGTAACTCAAACATTTTAAAAAGTAGCATTTACTTATTTTCTGCTTCTGACCCTCTTAGGGATAATTATACCCATTGTGGCCCAGTCTTTCAACTCAGGACAACTCCCTCAAGTTTCTGGGACTGTTAAGTCTTTGCTGGAGGAGATTGTCCACCTCTGTCCTTGAGGAGCAGGTGAAGGATTCTGTGAGGATACCTCCCCAGCACTGCTAGAAGCAATAAAAGCAAATCCAAACACACTGCTGCGGAGCCGATTCTGACTCTTGGTGACCATCGAGATTCTGAGGCTGGAAATCTTTAGTGCAGGGGAGACGGCAACTGAGTGGCTGATGGCTTTAAACTGCTAACCTTTCTTTCACTTAGCAACCAGACATTGAATGCTCCACACCATCGGGGCTCCTGGTTCGGTATAACAGATAAAATTGTTGGCATCCAATACTTTTTTTCTTTCTTACTACTTTTTAAAAGGTATATTTTAATTAAGGTATATATTATACCTAGCCCTGGTGCTCCCATGTAAGGAGTTGCACTGCCTACCAAAAGCCAGGTGGTTCAAATCCACCAGCTACTCTGAGGGAGAAAGATGGGCAGTCTCCTTCCATGCAATTTACAACCTCTGGAAACCTTGCTAGCTGTATCAGCTGTGAGCTGTTCCCAACTCAACAGCACAGAACAGCTTAAATGCTATAAAACAAATACAGTTTGATGGATTGGGCAGTTTCTTTTTTGTTTATCAAGGTTTGCTTGGATACCAGACTTCCCTCCTTAAAATGTACTTTAAAAACAGCACATGAATTTGCATGTCACCCTTATGCAAGGGCCTTGCTAATATCACTGTGTGATTTTCAGATTAATGTATGTCCTAAACTTTGCAAATGAGCCCATGGAGTCATACAAAATTGTTCCCTCTGTTCTTGACATAAGAGGTGGATTTCCCTGATTGACTGGAAGGTGAGAATCCAGCTGGATTGGACGATTTTTGTGTTGTGTTTGGGGTTTTGTGTTGCATTTTGTGCTGGTCCTCAGCCATGGATAAAAGCACACACATGGACAGAAAAGCTCTTTGCTCCGACTTTGATTCTCTCGTGTTTCTTCAGTCTAATTTAGGAAATGGTCTTCTGAGTCTGCAAAAAACTGTTTAAAGGAAACCAACTCATGGCCAGGGCTGGCCCAGTACTTTCCTCTCGCTATGCTGTACTCTGCAGGCCTGAGAGTTCCCGGTCGGTCGGTCGCTCAGCTCATTGGCTCACTCAGCTCATTGGCTCATTTCATTGTGTCCTCTCCTTTGCAAATGCCTGTTTCCTCAACATGAGATGGTTCTCTAAGATAATCTAATTTCCTAGCCTCTCATTAGCTGTGTCCTTCCTGCTCAAGCTTTTAACGTTGCTTGAGTAATTCAGACTGGCCACCTAACATTTCCCCTCATACACAGACTCTTTAAAAACCAGAAGTCTCTGGGTGATGTCACAGGGAGAGGGGGCGCACTCACCATGTCCAGACAACTTCTCCAAAGGGACAGACCATGAGGGCAAGTTCAGCCCGGGTCAGGGCCGTGCTCCAGGGCACATGTGATGGTTCAGACAGTGTGGGCTAGAAAGTGACTTGGCCACTTGGTCTCTGTGAGGAGACTTTTTCCTGATCCTTTGCATTTCTAGGAAGTGCAGAAAGCCTGCGGAAGGAAGGGAGACTTCTCATAGTCATCGTGGCACACAGCTCCAGAGTTGATGGTATGTGGGTGCACAGCAGTGAGACCAGATGGGAGTCAGCTGCTTGGTTTCTTCAGCTTTAACTACCGAATTCGAGAACACAGGCTTCCTGCTCCCTCCCTACCGGTAAATGACCGCTGACCCCTACCTTTCAAAGCCTGGTTAGGGTTCCTCATACATACTCTGGTGCTCTGCCTGTCTCTCATCTTTCCTTTATTCAACAGATAGCATCTATACCTAACAGTACAGCAAGCCTTGGGTTCTTGGGCAAGGTTAACACTGATTGCTCTTTAAACTCCAGTCTTCAGAATTTGTTCAGGGTTCTTATGGTCTGCACACTCGGCAGCCGTCCCACAATCCCATGTGGCATCCATCCCACGATCCCGTGCCTTCACTCTGCTCTCGTGACTTCCACATAAGGTCCTTCCTAGACCTTCTCCCTGAGCTGATGTCCACACTCCAAGTACGCATCACTGTCCCTTCACCTCACGCTTAACGCAGGGGATCCAGTACACGCCACATGCAACCTTTCCCTTTCAGAGTGTGGCAGTCAGTCCCTCCATGAGGTGGCCCACTGGAAACCCAGGCTTCAGCATTGACTCAGTGCTGTTGGTCTACAATATCACACCAGTCCAACCACTCTCTCTACCCCTAGTCCAAACACAACCTGGTCTCTTTAAAGTTAAACAACAAAATGTCAACCGAGCCATGATATGTTCAATTGTCTCATGTGTACCGAAGCTGGACAGTGGCTAAGGAAGACCAGAAATAACTGATAGGTTCAAATCACGGTTTTGACGAAAAATATTGGGTATACTGTAAATGGCCGGGAGAATGGACAAATGCTTGGAAGAAGTACAATCAGAATACGCTTTAGAAGCAATGACAGAGAGACTTCATCTCACGTGGTCTGGGCATGTTCTCAGGAGGGTCCAGTCCCCAGAAGTTCATCATGCTTGGTAAAGTGAAGAATGGAAGACCCTCACCGAGCTGGATTGACACTGGCCACAACAGTGAACTCCTAACGACTGTGAGGCAGGCTCAGGAATGGGCACGTCTGTTCTGTCGTACACATGGTTTCCCTGACTCAGAATGGGCTCTGCCCCACCTAACAACAACAGCTTGTTCTCCAAGTTGATGTAGATCTACAGTGCAGAGCTTGCCCGCCCTCCGACTTTCCAGGAATTCCTGACTGAGTAAAGTCCTATTTCACCCGTGTGTGTACAACCTGGGCCGACTTTAGCGTTTGCTCACTTCTCTAGTCCCCAAACCAACACCCTTCGCCGTCCTTACACCACAAACTGCTTCTGCTTCCTCCAAAGCCTTTGCACGTTCTCTTCCTTCTGCCTGAAATACCCTCCTCTCTTTATTCCCACCCTTTCTCTAGATCTGGTTTCTAAATATAGTAGGTGTCCACACATAGGGATTTCTTTCTCTTAAGTCCTGATCTTTCCTGCTAGAGGTGACGTTTTCTGCCTCCCCGACACCCCTCATCTCTCCCTTACTGTCCTTATCACACCATATTGTCATGCTTTGCCTAATTGACTTGTCTACTTCCACATTAGTCTTGCTTATCATTGTAACGGTAGCATATATTGTTGTTTGATGCCATTATGAGCAACAGACCTGAGTCCTATGTCATTCTCACCTCTGACAGACTTGAGCCATTGCTGCCGTCACTGTATCAATCCATGGTGCTGAAGGTCTTCCTTTCTTTTTGTCACCCCTCCACCTTTCCAAGCATGATGTCCCTCTCCAAGGAATAGCCTCTCCTAACAACATGCCTGACGTATGTGAGCTGAAACCTTGCCTCTGAGGAGCACTGTGGTTGCACTTTCTCCAAAACGTATCAATATACTCTTTTGGCAGGTCATGGGCTATTCAGTACTCTTCTCCCATCACCACAACTCAAAGATATCAGTTAATCTGTCATCATATTTGTTGTCTAGATTTTTGATGAGTAGGCAATTGGCAAGACCATGGCCTGAATCAGGCACACCTTAGTCTTTAAGCTGACATTGTTGCTCTTCGGGACTTTCCCAGTTCTGTGTATCTCCTGATTGCTGGTACTAAAGGTGTTGATGTAGCATGTATGTTGTTGTTGATTGCCTTCAAGTTGAGCATGACTCATAGTGACCCTATGAACAAAAGGCCTGACGCCCCTCTACAACTATTGATATTTATCAAAGTTCATAGAGTTTCCAGTGGTATGTTATTTAGGAAGTGGATGCCACTCCTGCTTCCAAACATGTCATAGTGTGTTATTGTTATGTGCCATTGAGTCGCTTGCGATGTATAGAGACTCTGTGTACAGCAGGTCTGAACCCTTTCCTATTCTGAGCCAGTCTGACTAATTCTGACACACCAAACCCCTTTGCCCCAGTTACTGGATCAATCCATCTCATCCGGGTCTCCCTCTCCTGCGCTGTCCATCCACCCTTCTGAGCATGATGTCCTTCTCCAAGGACCGATATGCACTGGCCACATGCCCAAAGTAAATGAGGCAGAGCTTCAAAATCCTAGCCTCCAAGGAGAGACTTGGTTTCACCCTCTCCAAGACAGACCTGTTTGTTTTCTTGGCCGTCCATGGTATGTTCAGGACTCTTCTCCAGCTGGTAACTCCAAGACACCTATTCATCTTTTGTCATCCTTAGTCACTGTCCAACTCTCTGAAGCATAACAAGTAACTGAGAAGACTCTGGCCTTGATTAGGTGCACCTTTGTATCTAGACTGACATCATTGCTCTTCAGCACTCTGGACAGGTCCATGACAGCAGATTTTCCCAATGCAATTCTTCTTTTGATTTCCTAACTGCTGGTGTTAAAAGTGTTGCTTGTGGATCCAAGCAAACTGTAATTGCTAAAAACCTCAATCTCTTCTCCATCTATTATGGTGTTGCCAGTTGACCCAGGGGTAAGAATCTTTGTCTTCTTGATGTTGAGTTTCAGTCCATGAAGACTACAGTCCTCGACCTTTTGCAGCAAGTACTTCAGGTCGTCTTCAGTTTCAGCAAGCAATGTTGTGTTATCTGCATATTGTAGGTTGTTAATGAGTCTTCCTCCAATCTTGATGCCACATTTCTCATAAAGTCCTGCTTCCCAAATGATCCGAACATACAGATTGAAAAGCTGGGAGTACAGAATGCATCCCTGAGGCACTCCTTTCCTGACCATGCAGTGTCCTTGCTCTGTTCTGAGGACTGCTTCGTACTGCAAGTATAGGTTTCATATAAGCACGATCAAGTGTTCTGAGATTCCCGTTTTCCTTAAGGTTAGCCACAATTTATTGTGATCCACACAGTCAAATGCCTTTGCAGAGTCAATGAAACACAGACAGACATTCTTCTGGTACTCTCTGCTTTCTACCAAGATCCATCTGACATTGGCAATAATGTCCCTACTACCACGACCTCTTGTAAACCCAGCCTGTATTTCTGATAGTTCTCTGTCAATGTTCAAGTCTTTTCTGTATAATCTTTAGCAGGATTTTGCTAGTGTGTGATATTAGTGATACTGTTTGATAATTTCCACACTCTGTCGGGTCACCTTTTTTTTTGGAATGGGAATAAATATGGATCTCTTCCAGTCAGTTGGCCAGATAGTTGTCCTCCAGATTTTTTGACACAACTTGGTAAGCATATGCAGGGCAGCATCTGTTTGCTGAAATACATCACCTGGTATTCCATCAATTCCTGGGGCTTTATTTTTTGCCAAGTCCTTCAGAGCAGCCTTCACTTCCTTCATCACCATTGCCTCTTGCTCATATGTCTTTTCTTGAAATTCCTCTGTGTCATCCAATTCTTTTTGGTACAGTGACTCTGTATACTCCTTCCATCTGCTTCTAATGCTTCTTGAATCATTCCATATTCTCCCATAGCATCATTAAGCAATGCAACTTGTGGCTTGAATTTATTCAAAAAGAAGAAATCAAGAAGTAAAAGAGCTGAATAGAAGATTTCAAAGGGCTGCTCAGGAAGACAAGGCAAAATATTATAATGAAATGTGCAAGGAGCTGGAGTCAAAATCAAGAGGGCCAAACTCGCGCAGCGTTTCTTAAGCTGAAAAACTAAAAAATAAATTCAAGCCGTGAGTTGCAATGCAAGGCTTAAGCATGTATGATGTACAATTAAATACTCGTTGATAAACTGTGTTGTTGAGAATGCGAGTTAAAGCCACGCCACGCATTAACAGAACCATCGGAGACAGCACGGAGATGGCACCTCTGTTCATTCCTCTGTCTTGGAACTGCCTTCCTAGGGATGCGAATGTCCCTCACCCCTCACCCTCCGCCTCTCATCCCCCTTGCAGTAACTAGATGTCCCTGTTCAGAATCTGTTCCATTGGTTTTGCTCTTGGCTTTTCTTTGTGTATGAGTGGCAGTATCTTTGTGTCTCTGGAATCTGTAACTGGAGTAAGATGATGAGAAGACATGAACTTGGGCCAACAGGCTTGTGTGACTGTCCCTGTGCCCTCCCAACCTCCTCTCCCTCATTAACGAACCACTTCCACTTTCCACAGCAGAGCTCTTAGAAAGGGCTCTTTGCTGTTTCTAAGGTTCAAGATCCTTTCCCACCCTCTCTATCTTTACAGTCAAAAGCTGTCAGAGTCCTTCCAGGCAAGGAAGTCCCTCCAGGCATCGCAGGAAGATCATGACTTAGGCTCTGGCCGTAGGGTCAGTAGGTGATACTGCCTCTCTTCATGGTTTCCTCGTTTGTGAGGAGGGAGCATTGTTTCTCTCAGGATTATCATGGGCATTAGGTAATAATGACTAAAAGTACAAGGGAGCTCTGATGGTAAGGGGTTGTACTGCCAACCCTAAGGTATGTGGTTCGAGCCCACCAGCTGTTCTGTGGGAGAAAGATGAGCAGTCTCGTCCTGTCTGATTCACTGACTCTGAAAACCCACTAGGGCGTCACCTACGGGTCAGTCCCAGCTTTACAGTACACAACAGTCCTTACAGGGAGTCCTGGTGATTCAGCAAGTGGGCGAAGCATTGGGTTACTAACCAGAAATTAGTGGTTCATACACACCCGCTGCTCTGTGGGAGAAAAATGCAACAATGTGCTTCCATAAAGACTTACAGCCTTGGAGGAGGTTCTGCAGGATCGCTGTGAGTCATAGCTGACTTGACAGCAGCAGACAGTGGATGGGTGATTCTTAGGTCCCCACTGTGTCCTGGGCACTGGGCTAAGAACACGTGTGTCACCTAGACGTTCCTTAGAACCATCCTGTGAAGTAGACGCTGTTATCTTGTGGTAACATTTCTTAAGTGCCTAGCATCTGAATACACATTCACTAAAATGTCTTAACCCAGAACAGAAAGGCCTGTTGTTAGGTTCCCTCAAGTCCATTTGAACCCATGGAAGCCCCAGTCTCACAGAACAGAACTACCCCCTAGAGTTCTCTTGGCTGTAATCTTTCCAGAAGAAGGGGCCAGGTCTCTCTCCTGAGGAGCCTCTGGTGGAGTCAAACCACCGGCCTTTTGCTTAGTAACCAAAGGCTTAACTGTTTGCACCACTGTGACTCCAGTGTGATCTAAACCCTCATTTCACACAGGGACCCTCGGGGTTAAAGAGTCAGTGTCAAGAGCCATTGTGACAGTTGTGCTTCCAGCTCATCTTTTCTGTGAAGCTGGTCTCTCTCTCGGGCATCTTCACCTTCTGGACTTGTTCGATCCAAAGGCTCAGCAGACCACCACAAATTCGTTTCTCTATCTCCAAGCCTGAATATTCATAAACTGGTAGACCTCTTAGAAAAGCAGCATTTCCAAATGCCCAGAGCCTCCAGGACGTGGCCCATTCGTTTGTTGATGGGCAGTTCCCATCTGGAGGCTGGGATCTGAGCAGAACACATAGTGCCTTTCTTTGCACAGTGTTTTCCAAATCAGCGAGTGATTGATTTGTAGTGAAATTGTATCCAGGAGCTAATTACCATTCAAGATCTCAGGCATCACACAGAAGGCAGACCTGGCAAAGAGCTGGGCATGAAGAGCTTGTCATTGAGTCCCATTCCCACGATCTGGTGTCAGCAGTCTTGATCCGGTGCCTTAATTGCCAGAAGGTCTGATTCATGTTCTAAAAATTCAGAAGGTTTACAAACACCCGAAGTCATTGTGTACGCTGAGTATGAAGTAATGTTTCCAAAACAAGGGCAGCTGAGAGGCCTAAAGAGGCCTAAGGAGGGCTTGTCCTGTATCCCGGGGTTAGAGGCCTCGCTGCCCACAGCAGAATCTCATCTCCCACCAGCTCTCTGCCATAACGTCATGCTGGGTGACAGGCAGTTAACTGTCCTCCAGTGGTTTCCTCTGTGCATGAATTTTGTTCCCCAGCCAGTTTATAAGTAAGATATCCGAGGCCACATCCCAGGGTAGCCTCCAAGTTCCAGACACAGTATTTGATAAATAATGCTGTTGGTTCCAGCTCGAAGAATGGCTTTAGCTTTGGAGAGTCTCTTGTTAGGTGCCACTGAGTCAAATATGACTCAGAGCAACCCTATGAACAACAGATCTGACCCCTGACCTATCTCGTGCCAGGAGCCTAGTAGGGCCCTTTTCCCTAATGTATTTCTAGGAGCTCAGTGGATTGTTGGTCTGCTAACAAAAAAGTTGGTGGTTCGAATCCACTAGCCACTTCAACTAAGAAAGATGAGGCAGTCTAATTCCACAAAGCCCAGAGCCTTGGAAAGCCCTTCGGTCAGCTCTGCTCTGTCCTGGGGTAGCATGACACGTCAGAAGTCAACAGCAGTGGCTTTTGTTATTGCACTTAGAGGCGTCCATACTGACACAAATGGTTCAGTGCAGAACTACTTGCCAAAGGGTTGTTAGTTCAAACCCCTCGGAGATTCCCCTGAAAGCAGGTCACCCGGCACTCTGTTTCCAAAAGGTCACGGCTTTGAAAACCCAGTGGAGTCATTCTGCTCTGCATGTACGGGGCTGCTGTGAATGAGGGTTATCTTGGTGACAACTAACAACCGTGGCTCCTCTAACCGCTGGGACCCTGTTGTCCACTCTCCCACCAGCATGTAGGCCAGGGTTTATTGTCTGTTACTGCTGTGTCCATGGTGCCTCAGCAGGGCCTGGCTCAGGAAAGGCACCCAGAAGTGTCTGCTGGATGAACGGACGGCTGGATGGGATTACAGGCATCTGGACCGCGCTCTGTGTTCAGCATTTACTCTCATTGTTATCTTTGGTCCTCTCAGTTCTGTTCCCATTTCACAGAGCAGGAAAACAAGACTCCAGGAGGTGAAGCTACATGGTAAGTTATACAAATGAAATTGAGATTTGGGTCTGACTACAAAGTCGCTTCCTCTGGGTTTTGCTGTACTTGAGTCCCAGCCACCCTGGGTCCCAGCCCCCCCTGGGTCCCAGCTACCCTGGCAGTGATTCACAGAGCTGGAGTCTAACAGTCTAGCGTCTGTCAAGTTTAACCAGTTCTGAGCTGACACTGGTACCAACCATTCCAGGACTGAGCTGTGAAGCACCACGAGGCCTGCAGGAATGCCAGAGCTCCCAGCGTTTAGCTAAGGTTTGCATACAGTGAGAGTGAGCACCCCCGAACTCCTCTATAGTCTGGTAGGAGCTAACAACCTGCCGTCCAGGGATTCCAACTTCTAGTGACCTTGTGAGGCAAAGCTGTGGTTCGGTGCCATCGGTTACAGCTGAGTGTAAACCTTTCCCCACGGAGCAGCGTCCACTTCACAGTCACGGTCCATCTTGTTCAGGGTCTTCCTCTCTCTCACTGACCCTCCACCTTTCCAAGCATAGACGGGCCCCTCCTGATAACACAGCTAAAGTGTGTGAGGGGGAGTTTCACCGTCTTCCCGACGGGTTTCCAAGGTTCCATTGTGCCCTTCTCCTGAGGGAGGCCTTGCCTGGAGGGCAGAGTCAAGGTCAAATCTTTATGGAAGGTGAATGCCACATCTTCCTCCTGTGAAGTGACTGGTGGGTTTGGTTAGGAATTTGATACTTCCAATTTCAGCAGATGTCAGTAAATGATGTTCCCCTGGGGTGATGCAGGACCCCATTAGCAATAGAACATGACCTGTCTAGAGACAGGATTCCCCGAGTCAGGCCCTCAGCGGATGCTGGAGTGGCAGGGAGTGGCAAGCTGTCCTTCGTGGTAGATGACGGATGGTGCCAGGCCGCTGGCTCTCCCCTCCCCACCCCCACGCCTCGGCTCACCCACACACAGCATGGCAATGGCCACTTTCCATCAGGACATTGGCCGTGAGTGATTTAGACAACAACCTGTGCTACGTATATGACATTTCTTGCTCTTTCCTGGAGCCCTGTGACTGACTGGCTTACGTGGAGTCAGAGGCCAAGAGCACCTTCTTTTTTGGTTTTGTCCTCTTGGTCTAGGTCAGAATCTTGCACCATTGGCGTTAGCTGAATAAGTGAATGACCAGCCCTTATATCATAAAGAGAGGAGGTCCTGCTCTGCTCCCCAGGAAGCAGGGACCCAAGGAAGAGGATATACATGGTCTTAACCCACCCAGGGATCCTCACCCTCCTAATCTTCAGGCCAGGGTGTGTCTGCCCGACTTCCCCCTCTGAGGACAATGATGTATGTAGCTCAGCCCAGTGACATGGTGGCCAGCAGAGGAGGAGGGGTCCCTCCCCAGGGCCCAATTCTCCACCCACAGTCTAAACACAACTGCCTAAGGTCAGCAGAGACCCAGGATAAAATAATCTCATTTGTCTTAAAATAACTGGATAAACACATATTTGTAATGGAAATCGTCTTTATGGGGAAACGAGCTCCTGGTTGGACTTCCAATTGCACTTTTTTGTGGCCCAGAGATATTTCTATTTTTAAAGAAGGAAAGATGTGAGTGCTTCTATATTCACACACAGATGCATCTTGATAGACTGCATTCTTCTATCTCCTTTCTTGGCCTGTTAGGAGTATTGTGAAAGACCACAGGGGGTCCTCACAGAGCGTGTATGGAAGATGGGGGTCCCTACACATTCATGCTGGGCAATGTCCTATGTAGGGAGCTTTGGGGAACCTTCCCCACCCCCCACTTTGTCCTTCCTGGCAGGCCCTTGGCCACCACCCTCCCTGGCCTCTACCCTATAAGGCTATGAAAAGCATTAATGGGCTGGACTGACTTGGGCTCCACTCTCAGTTTGCTATGGGAGCAGGGCTCTGAGACCTCCCAGGGCTCAGCTCCACTGTACTCTCCTCCTGCCCTGCTTGGAGTGCAAGGTCAAGGTCAGTTCCTGGCCAAGCTAGAGTCTCAAGTGCAATGGAGAGTGAGGGAAATTAACCTACTAAAACCACTGTTAGCTCTCTGTGCTGATGCTGGTGTCTCTCCCAGCTTGTGGGTTTCACTGTACCATCCTCCTCAGGAAGGCCTTGCTTGGGGGGCAGGGTCAAGGTCAGATTCTAGCCAAGCTAGAGTCCCAAGGGAAATAGAGAATGAGGAAAATGAAATTTCTAGAATCTTGTTACCTCTATGAGCAGATGCTGAGGCCTCTCCCATGGTGTGGACTCTGCTCTGCCCCCTGACAGGAAAATGAGTGGATATTGTGGGAAATCAAGGTCAGGGTCAAATCCTGGCCCAGCCGAAGTCCCAAGTGCAGTAAGGATGAGGAAAATCACCTTCGAGAGCTGCTGTTGCTTCCCTCATGCAGGTTCATGTGCATTTTCCATGTACCACGATGGTGCTGGACCCTGTGAGGCAGGAAGCACCAGCGCCCTGAAGGATCTCGGCCATGACGCAGGGTGAAGGGAAGTCTGGGCCTTGGCTTAGCTCCTTCTCCAGACTTGGTTGGCAGCCCTGGTAGAGATGGAAGACGGCCACTGCTGCCTGGCCTGAGACAACTGCAGGAGAGGGCAGCCTCCGTGCACCACTGCCCTGCGTTCCCTGGATGCAGTGACTGGTCAGTTAGCACCCACCTCTGGGAGGCCCAGGGCTACCCAGACCCCAGCTCTCTTCCAAATTCCAGGCTGGTTCCTAGGAGAACATGGAGGTGCCGGCTCTGCCCCTCCTTGTGCTACTATTCTTAGAGACAAAAAAATGTTTATTTCCAAGCTTTGGTGTTTCTCCAGGGAGAGGCCGGCACAGCCAGTGGAAGGGAAGAGAAGGTGCAGAGCTGATGATTCATCTTGGTCATCCGGCACATCCCTGGGGCCTACTGCTCGACACCCTGCCCCGGTGTGTGGGTGTCTACAGGGTCAGATCGTGTAGGAGCCAGCGAGGTTCCAGCTGGGAACCCCTGGGCCTGCAGCTTTTAGAGCTTGGATGTGGCTTTGTTTGCACATTCCTGAGACGTCAGCCTCAACTGCTGGACACTGAGGGCCCAGAGAGACGCTGAGAGATTCTTAGGGTCTCAAATGTTGTATTTTGACTATGTGGATCATTATAAATTATAAATGACATCAAGAAGGATGGAAATTCCATAACACATAGTTGTGCTCTGCAAATTTGTGCATAGACTGAAAAGCAGTTGTTCACAAAGAACAAGGGGCCACTGCATGGTTTCAAATCAGAAAAGGTGTGTTCCGGGATTGTGTCTCTTCTCCATATTTGTTCAGTCTGCATGCTGAGCAAATCATTAGAGAAGCCGGATTATATGAAGAAGTATATGGCACCAGGATTGGAGGAAGGCTCATCAATATCCTGTATTATGCAGATGACACAAACTTTTTTATTATTTTATTATTATTTGTGTGTGTGTGTGTGTGTGTGTGTGTGTGTGTACCGTCAAATCAGATCTGACTGGTACAGGAGGAGATTGCCCCTCCTTCCCCGGCAGAGCATCTGGTGGATTTGAACCGTGCGCCTCTGGGATTGTAGTTGCAGCTCCTTGCCACTAGGCGACCAGAGAGCTCCAACACAAACTTTTTTATAGCAAGTGAAGATGATTTGAAGAATATCAAGGACTTCAGTATATATTATAGCTCAATGTCAAGAAAATACAACTCTTCACCACTGGACCAATAGGCAACATCCTGACAGTTGGAGGAAGGATTGAAGCTGTCAAGGATTTCCTTTTACTTGGGTCCACACTCAACACCTATGGTAACAGCAGGTCAGAAATCAAAGCTGTATTGTATCAGGTGGATCAGTGGTCAAGGACCTCTTTAAAGTGCTAAGGACCACCAGATGCTCTGCCGGGGAAGGAGGGGCAATCTCGTCCTGTACCAGTCAGATCTGATTTGACGGTACACGTACACAAAAATAACAAAATAAAATTAAAAAAAAAATAAAGTGCTAAGGAATACAGATAAAAGTCTAAAAACTAAGGTGCCCCTGGTCCAAGCCGTGGTGTTTTCAGTTGCTTCTTTCTCATCTCTAAGTTGGACAATGTGAAAAGAAGACTGAAGAAGAATCAATCCCTTTGAGATGTGGTGTTGACGGGGAAGATAGATTATCCTCTGAACTGCCAAAAGAACAGACAAATCTGTCCTGGACGAAGTTTAGCTGGATGTTCCTTAGAAGCAAGGGTGGTGAGTTGTTAATACCAGGGGCCAGTCTCTGGAGGAGGACATCATGCTCAGATAAGTCGAGTGTCATCTAAAATCAGGGAGCCCCGTTAGAGAGATGGACTGAGACCATGTCTGCAACAGCGGCTTTAGGCACAGCAAGGACGGTGAAGGTGGCACAGGACTGAGTAGTGTCTTGTTCCATCGCTCAGGGGGTTGCTATGAGCTGGCACCGGCGTGGTGACACCTAGCAAGTCTTTGGAATTTAGTTCTGATTTTGTGCTTATAACGTGGCTCAAATCTCAAGGGTCACATATGAATGAAGGCAACGTTATTGGTCTGCACTATTCTAAGATGTTAATGGAAGAGGTTTGGGTTTTTTTAAAGTTTTGTTTTGTGTTGTTAGGACTGTTTGGGTTTGTTGTTGTTGCAATATCCATAACCACTTTATTACAGATCTGGAAGGACAGGGAGTTCCTCTTAAAAAACTGCCTCTTATGTTTTGATTGTGATTTGATTGAATATTTACCAAGCAAATAGGTTTTCTATTTAACAGTTCACACACATTTTCCCATGACATTGATTGCAATCCCCACCATCCAGCGACACTCTTCCAACTTCCTTTATATGCTTCCAATTTCCATTCATCCTCTTTCTTATTCTCTCTTGTCTTTTGAGTTCTGTTCCTGGGAAGATGCTTAATACCTGGATAAATGTTGTAAGAGGTGCACTGTTGCTGTTGTTGTTATGTGCCATCGATTCACCTGCGACTCAAAGCAGCCCTATGTGCAATAGCTCTGAAGCCTGTCCTGTCCTGAGCCAGTCTCACTGACGCCAACATACCTAATCCCATTTCCCTAGTTATCATGTCAATCAATCTCATCCAAGGTCTTCCTCTCCTGCGTTGTCCCTTCACCCTTCCGAGCACAATCTCCTTCTCCAAGGCCAGGTGCCCAAAGTATGTGAAATGAAGCTTCAAAATCCTTGCCTCCATGGAGAAACTTGGTTCCACCCTCTCTAAGACAGACTTTTTGTTCTCCTGGCTGTCCATGTATGTTTAATACTCTTCTCCAGCACCACAGCTCTAAGGGAACAATTCTTCTTCTGTCATCCTTAGTCATTGTCCAGCTTTCTGATGCATAGCATATAATTGCAAAGAATATGGCCTGGATCAGATGCACCTTGGTCTCTAGATTGACACCATTGCTCCTCAGTACTCTGGAGAAGTCCCTGACAGCAGACTTTCCCCAATGCAGTCATCTTTTGATTTTCTGACTGCTGGTACCGAGAGTTTTGACTGTAGAACCAAGCAAGCTTGAACTGATAACAATCTGAGTCTTTTCTGATGCTGCCAGTTGACCCAATGGTGAGAATCTTTGTCTGCTTGATGTTAATCTTTAATCCATATTGAAGATTACAGTCCTTGACCTTCTCCAGCAAATGACTCAGGTCTTCCTCAGTTTTGTCAATCAAGGTTGTGACATCTGCATAAACACAGGTTGTTGATGAGTTTTCCTCCAATCCTGATACCACATTCCTCCTCATAAAGCTCAGCCTCCCGGATGATCTGTTCCACAAATTGATTGAAAAGGTATGGAGACAGGATGCACCCCTGGCATACGCCCTTCCTGACTGTGTTCCCTTGCTTTGTTCCTTGCTCTGTTCTGACCACTACTCCTGGTCCAAGTATGGGTTTCTCTTTAAGCGCAGTCAAGTGTTCTGGGATCCCCATTCTTCTCAGAGTCAGCCATTACTGGTCACCTTAGAACTCTTATCATTTAGCCACTAGGGTGAGTCCAGTTCCAACCTGAAGGGGGTCTAAGAACCATGGTCTCGGGGCTTCCACCCTTCTCTGCTGAATCAGGGACGGATGATCCATTCCACAGTCAGTACCTTGTGTGGTTTTGATTACTGATACTGAGCTGGTTCAATGATTTCTTCCACACACGGAGTCAATTTGATTCCTATGCACCCCGCCGGGTGAGGTCCATGTTGTAAAGTTGCCATTTGTGTTTAAAACCTTATAGATCAATTCTACTTTGTAACACGTGGGGTCAGCATGAGTGTGAATCCAGGCCACTAGGCCAGGTGCCCTTTCTTTTGGAACAGGTGTCCTGGATTGGGCTTTCATTTCTTATGGTTGGTGTCCCCTCAGAACACTCAGAAGCCATGAAAGGCGTCACACGGATGAAAATGCCAGAAGGACTGAGGCTTCATGCTGGGAAGAGCCCCTGTGGGCAGACAGCGGGCATGCTACAGGGAGACTGCAGTAGGGGAGAAGGAAGAATCTGCACGGGGTTCCCAGGTACAAGCAGCCCCAGAACACAGACGCAGCTAGAAGGTAAGCGGTGAAACTGGAGCTCCCAGGCCAGAGCGCGAGGCCTCAACTGCCGGTGCAGCTTTCAGAAGCTTCCCTCCTGTCCTGTGGAGAGGGAGGCCGGGACAATCGGGGTGACTGGGGGCGGGTTTCAGGGGTATCAGTGATGGCAGGCTACGGCGGGGTGGGGGGGCGTCTTTCAGTCCAGGGTGCGCAGCATTTCTGGGAACCTCTCAGGCTGGGTCTCTGGCTGCAGGACTGGGTTCCTGGAAGTGACCTAGGGGCAGGGCCGGCGCGGGGTGCCACGAGGCCTCCCTGCAGACTAACCCTGACTGTCCGCCCACCCCTGTCCTGGGCGGTGCGGACCCTGGAACCTCGTCCCAGCCCGGCTCCGTCCCGCGCGCCCGGTCCCGCGCCCCATCCCGCGCCCCGGCGCCTTCCTGGCCTGGCGCGCCGGCGGCGGGCAGCGTCTGGGCGGCTTCCAGGCCGGGTTGTGTCCGGAGAGATTTATCCCCGCGGCGGCGGCGCGCTGTCTGCCGTCCGCCTCCCGGGGCCAGGCCGTGGGGTTGGCAGCCGAGCGACACCCGCGCCTTCCACAGTCCCGAACCTGCGGTGCCGGGTGCGTCCCCTTCCCATCCCCTCGCCTTCCAGAGTCCCGAACCTGCGGCTTCAGGTCCACGTGAGCTGGAGAGACAGTGGTGGAAATGCCTCCACCCTGGGCTCTGGGGTTGGTGCTAAAAGAACCTCTAATCCCTGCAGATCTCAAATTAGAGCGCCCGCCCCATCACCAGCACTGCCAGCCCCACCACCTTTCTGATTCAGCGGGGCCTGTTCATTAACTTTATCTGAACTCTCTGCAAGGAAGCACTGGTGGCATATAGGTAAAGAGCCACGTTGCCAACCCAAAGGTAAGTGTTTCGAACCCACCGCTTCTTCTGGGGAGAAAGATGGGTATTCTCTTCCCGTGACATTTACAGCTTCTGAAAGCCCCCTGAAAGGTCGGCTATGATTTGGATCTGACTGGGAAGCAGTACCAACCAACATAATATATTCACAGTGATGCTGGTCCTGGATCTTACTGGGCAAACCACACTTGTCACCTGAACAGATTTACTGGCCCCTGGTCTCTCTATTGGCTTCACGGGTCTGTCAGGACTAGGAGGCCCCACCCAGGGGCAGAAACTAGTGTCATTTTACCTTTGACCTGAGGTACAACCCAGCTCGAGGGACAGTGATTAGAGGTGGGAAAGGGGAAATAGGGTTACCATGAGCATCTTCTATTCCCTCCCTGGGGTTTTCAGTAGGTCCAGGCCTTTCTTCCAAGGCACCTTCCAGCAGACTGGAACCTCTAATCTTTTTAGTTAGCAACTAAGGACATTAATCCCCTGCATTCAAACTTGGTCTTCAAGGGGTGTCAATAGTCACTTGAGGATCTACTCCTCCAGTTCAAGGAGTCCTAGTTCATTCATTACATGTTGAACTGCTAATGAATAAGTCAGTGGTTCGAATCCTCCGGAGAAAGAGGACCCTTTCTCATTAGCCTGGTGGTCAGGACAGGCTTGTTGGCAGCCAGCTGGCTTTCAGTTTTCATTTAGTTCAAACCAACATACCACCTTCTGTGTTCACAACACGTACCTCATGATAGGCGACTTTCAAACTTGCTTAACAACTAGTGACCTCTCTCAGGAAAAATCATGTCTGACAAACAACACAGAGGTGAGGCCCACCGATCTCTTGCAGGAGTGTTCTTGCTTTGAAAGGTTCTTGGAATCCAGTTGACTCTTCCAGAAGACTGTTTTAAGGCCTGGCTCCTTAGCTAGCCTCGTGGAAGCTACAGAACTATCGGGTCTCTGATGGGACTCACAACCCTGGCGCAGGGCAGGGTGGGCCAAGCCTCAGGGTCAAGAATATACTCTGGGCTCCTCCATCACCCCCACATCTCTTGGGAGACATCCCCACCCCTGTGCACTCTCCTTCCAAGGAATCCTCAGCTCTGTAATCTAAACAGCTTTGGAAGGTGGTGCAGGAGGGGGAGAGCCTGGGCCCACACCCAGCCTCCCTCCTCCACCTCCGCATGCCTCTTGAGCTGTGAAGATAAATGGATCCGAGTCGTCCATACATCATGAATTTCGGGCAGTGACCAAAACCCAACTTTCCTGGAAGGAAATATTTTTTGCTTCAGCAGCGGCTTGCCAGCAATTCATCTCTCTTGAGTTAAGCCTGGTATTTCAGTCTGACCCTCCTCCAAATCGCTGATGAGATCCAGGCCCTGGGCTTGTTCCCAGACGTGTCCTGGGCCTGGACGCCCTCTGCAGGCGTTCCTGGTCATCAGGCTGCCCAGTTGGTTGTGGTGGGTCAGCCCTTAAAGGCAAATCCAGCTCATCAAGAGTCAGAACCCACTCAGGCCAGTGTTGTTGTTGTTGTTATGTGCCGTCGAGTCGCTTGTGACTCATAGCGACCCTATGTACAACATCCCTAAACTCCGCTCTGTACTGTGCCAATCGCACTGTCTCGGACACACCCATCCCAATTACCCCAACCACTGGATCAATCCACCTCATAGGGGGCCTTCCCCTTCTGATCTGTCCCTCCACCCTACCAAGCATGATGTCCCTCTCCAAGGACCTGTCCCTCCTTGCAACATGTCCAAAGTATGTCAGATGGAGCCTTAGAATCCTTGCCTCCAAGGAGCAGCCCAGTTTGACTCTTTCCAGGATGAATCTATTTGTTTTCCTAGCAGTCCATGGTATTCTCAATACTCTTCTCCAGCACCACAAAGGCATCAATTCTCCTATCCTCCTTAGTCATTGTCCAACTCTCTGATGCATAACAAGTGATTGCAAAGACCATGGCCTGTATCAGGCGCACCTTAGTCTCCAAAGAGACACCATTGTTCTTCAGTACTTTGGAGAGGTCCCTAACAGCAGATTTTCCCATCGCAATATGTCTTTTAATTTCCTGGCTGCTGGTGCCAAGTGTGTTGACTGTGGAGCCAAGCAAACTGAAGCTGTGAACAACAATCTCAATCTCTTCACCATCCATCCTAATGCTGCCAGCTGGCCCAGTGGTGAGAATCTTTGAGTGAGTAAAAAATCTTAGCAGGAGACTTCCCCAGGTTCCTCCCGCGGAGCCATGGACCCTTTTGGTTAATAGTGCAGCATACATACAATACACTACACCAACAGAGTTCCTTGGATTTGTTGTTGTGTGTTGTTTTTTTTTTTTTTAAATAAAGGGTTTCTTTAAATTTTATTATTGTGCATGTGTGTGTGCTGTCAAATTGAATCTGACTGGTACAAGAGGAGATTGCACCTCCTTCTCCGGCTTAGCATCTGGTGGATTCGAACCGCAGATCTCTAGGATTGCAGTGCAGCTTCTTGCCTCTAGGCCACCAGAGCTCCCCTGATTTGTGCTATTGACCTAATTTTAAAGGTGGCTTAAAGCTCTGGTGACCTAGTGGTAAGAAGCTGTGCTACAATCTCAGAGGAACACGCTTCAAATCCACCAAATGCTCCATGGGAGTAGGATAGGCAACCTCCTTCCATGTGATTTACTGAAAATTTGCTTGGAGGATCACTAAGTTTTGCTTAAGACAGCACACAACATCATCCTCTCATACAATTCAGGAAGTTTTAAAATTTATTTTTTATTTATTACTTTTTTTTTTTTACTAAGCCTCTTCATGGGGCATCTGCAGCCTCTTCTGCGTTGTGATTAATATTTTTTTCCTTCAACAGAAATAGCTGCCTGTTCTGTAGCTGGGCCTGCTGTGGCTGCAAAGATGAATTCATTTATGAGCTGGGCAGGCTGGAGCTGAGAGAAAGCTTTCATGCCGCCCCCCTCCCCCCAAGTCCCGACTGTTTTCAGGGGCAGGGTTCCATGGAGGCCACTAGCTGCAATGGTCAGTACACAACGTGCAAAAGCAGCAAGAGTCTGTACTCCTAAAAAGACAGATTTCAAATGGTGTGTGTGTGTGTGTGTGTGTGTGTGTGTGTGTTTCTCTCTCTCAAATGCCTATAAATTGCAGCAATGGGGCTGATCTTTGGTGGCTGGGGTGTTTCAGCAGACTTTGGGTATAATTTTAGGTTCTAAAAGAACATGAGGACTTTCAGGTCCCAGCTTCCAAGATGACAAAAAGAAGAAACAAAAGGTTGTGCTAAATAGGGCCACAGTTACGTGCCACCTATTTGCTGCACAAACCGCCCACTGTGTGCTCAAAGAGGAGGCACACAAGTTAATTAAGTTCGTAATCTGACATATAGTAGAAGCAGGGCCGTTTCGAAGTGTCATCGAGGCATATATGTGTCCCAAGCCATCTGTGAACCTGCAGTGTTGTGAACTGTCCCATTTCCAGCCCGGTGGTAAGGCGTTCCCATGAAGCCCTAATGCCAGAACACCTCCACCCAGATCTAGACCTCCACCAAGGTCCATGTGTGGCAAAGAGATGATTTCCTAAAGGCTGAGATAAAACTAAACTGAAAGAAAATGGCAGTTATACGGTAAGTGAGCTCTTAAGCTGTGCTGCAACTGCAAAGGCAATCGGTTGGAATCCAGCAGTCGCTCTGCGGGAGACACTTATGCACCCTCTTCCCAAGCGGTTTACTGCCCCCGAAATCCCGCCTGAGGCTCAGCTATGAGTCAGTTCCGACTGGACAGCCTGCAACAACATAAGTGGCTCTGGGATCCGCGGCCCTTCGTTCCCCGTACAAATGGGCACAACGTACATCTCTCACTACGAACACTGCGCTGTCCGTTGGGCTGGTTTCCCGTTAGACAAGCCGCTCCTGGAAGCCAGGGTCCGTGGGGGCCCGGCTGACCCTCCAGAGCTGGCACATGTCAGCGAATGACCACGGGAATCAGAGGGAGGGCGGCGGCAGGGCCGGACCCCGACCTCAGGGAATGACCATCGGAGGCTGGGCCGGACCCCGATTTCAGGGAATGACCATAGGCGGCAGGGCCGGACCCCGACCTCAGGGAATGACCATCGGCGGCAGCGCCGGACCCCGACTTCAGGGAATGACCATCGGAGGCAGG
>NW_006399877.1:8965175-8977541 GCF_000299155.1 Elephantulus edwardii | reverse complement strand
CGGACCCCGACCTCAGGGAATGACCATCGGCGGCAGCGCCGGACCCCGACTTCAGGGAATGACCATCGGAGGCAGGGCCGGACCCCGACCTCAGGCAATGATCATCGGCGGCAGGGCCGGACCCCGATTTCAGGGAATGACCACGGGAAGCAGAGGGAGGGCGGCGGCAAGGCCGGAACCGACTTCAGTTCTTGCTTCCGCCGCCAGGAGGCGTGGCCACGCCAGCCTCCCAGGATGCGCCGCGCCGGCCTCGCCGCACACGATTGGCTGTTCCTGCCCACGTGACCCCGGGCGGCGGCGGCGGTTGCCGGGGTGACGGCTGTAGAGGTGGCGGCCCCGCGGAGAGCGTGCGGCCGGACTGCAGGTAAGCGTGTCCCCCGCCTCCCCGAGGCTCCCGTCCTTGTTCCCGGGGTCCCCCAGTTTCCCTGGATCGCGCCCCCTGGCCGGTCCCGCTGGCTCCGAGCGGGGAGGAGCAGCGATGTGGCCCGAGGGCCGAGCCTCTGCCCACCTCTCGCCCCAGAGAAAAACCCCGATGAGCCCTCTCCTGCCCACGCCCCACGTCGGCCTGCAGTTTAAGGTCCTTATTCTGGCGTGGGCCCCAAGTGGCCCCCTGGGGTCGTCCATCCTTAAGGCTCCTTCATTGCATCCCGAGAAAGCCTTTGCCGCAGAGTGCCAGGCTGGGAGAGGGACGCCAGCTTGTCCCGCTGGGAGTGGGCTGGTGGCCAGTTAGATCCCTTCCCCAAGTGCCCATCGGCCTCCTCCCGGTGAAGTCCAGAGTTCCTGCGGTCTGGATACTAACAGGATGCGTGGCGCGTTAATTCGTATTCAGGACAAGTCCTCTTCATCCCACCAGCTTGCAGACTCTTTAATTTCTCTAGCAGAGAGCTGCATAAGTTGTCGCTGGAAGCCCCACTCGTGGCCTAAGTGTTTCTCGAGTTCCGCGTAGAAGAAAGCTGTGACTTTTAAACCTGAGTGCGCATGACTATCGGCTGAGGAGCTTGTTGATAATGAAGAGATCTTGGCAGCGCCCGTGCCACGGTTTTCAGTAAAACCTAGACCAGAGAACCTTTTGACCAACATCCGTGGTGACGGATTCTGGTGACCTAAACTTGAGGGGAAATAATGCTCATGTGTGATTAAGATCCGTCTGGATTTATATTGCAACCTTGCACGTACTGAGTGCTGAGGACGTTGGGAGAGTGTCAAGCTCCCTGAGCCTCATCTGCAAATTATATTCACTGATTTCTTGCTGTTTACCCTTGAGTTGGAACTGACCTATAGCTGATCGACCCTCCAGTCTGTTCCCAGAGGCAGATAATCGCTGGGAGGAGATTGCCCATCTTTCAAACCAAGTGTTGGTAGCACAATTCTTTTTTTTTTTCTTCTTTGATTAATTTCAATGAAAGTTTACAGAGACTTTGGATTTCCAGTCATTCATTATTGCACTTTTCTCCCTGCCCACCCCTTCCCACCAATTCACTCTTCTCCTTGGAAAGTAAAATAAAAACTCTTTCATTGTTATGCAGTCCCTCCTCCCAAGTCCACTTCACTGTGCAGCCTTCGTTCTGGACTCCTGTCATGACAATAATACCCAATCATATATCCCTTTTAAACAGTTCTCCCTCATCTGTTTCAATGTAGTATACATCATTCCTCCCCTGCTTCTCTGCCTTCCCTCAACCCAGATGTCAGTCCCATTTTACAAGAGTGGCCCTATGCAGTATTTGTCCTTTTATGACTGAGATATTTCACTCAACATAATGTTATCTAGGGTCATCCACTTTGCACACTGTTGCATGAGTGCCTTGTTTTTCAGTGCTGCATAGTATTCCATTGTGTGAATATACCACAGCTCCTCTATCCATTCGGGTAGCACAATTCTTGATCAGTAGGCCACTGGAGCTCCCTACTCTCTGCTTAAGTTGCTCCTGTGAACTCTAATCGTGAAGCATTTTGCCCGTTGCCTGGTATTTAATAAACTAAATGATGTCTTATAGAAGAGTCATCATGCGTGGTTAAGTCATTATGTGTCATTGACTTGATTCTGAATCCTAGCAATTCTCTCGGGCGCTGTAGTGTTTCCTGGACCCCTTTGAATTTCCTCTTAGGAAATCTGTATGCCTCTTAGGATTCCTAGCTGTCGAAATCCTTCCGGGAGCAAACCACTGGGTCTTTTCACTCGCTGGTGGATTTGGACAAAAGAACTCTGAGACAGCAGCCCAGTATTTCACTGTTTTTACAGCAGGGCTCCTTTGGCAACACACAGGGTCAATGAAAATGAGGGAGACCCTCATTAAGTTGAGATGGGTGGGCGCAGTGGACTCCGACATCCCAGTGATGATGAAGATGGTACAGCATGGTGAGTGCTTTGTTCTCTTAGACACAAGAGCTTCTTGCATTGCAGCTGACTCAGCTGTGGCTAGCAGCCACATGACAGTGTAAAGGTTGTAGCCACATTTTGAAATTTGTAAGAATATCAGAGATACCCAGTGTGACTCAGCTTCACTGACAGGTAATGAGTCTTACTTAAGTGATAGACAGTGGAGACTTGTGAGGAGGTGAGGTTTATGAAATGCAGAGTGTAGTCTGACCAAGAAAGGAGGATGGATGTTTTAGGCAGAGAAGACAATAGGTGCAAAAGGCCCGGGTGTGTGTGTGTGTGTGTGTGTGAGAGAGAGAGAGAGTGAGTGAGGAGCGTGGGTTCTCAAATACAGCCTCATTGTCTCAGCCTTCAAACGTACTATTCCTGTGCTTAGTTCATTTATCCATCAGAGGCTGTGGTTGTTGGTCTTGTCCACCAGGCTCTCTTCTAGGCCCTGGGGATACTGAAATTTGAACATAGTCCCTGCCCATGGTGGTAGGTTTAGCAGTAGGGAGCTCTGGTGGTCTGCTGGTAGGGAGTTGTGCTGCCAACCCAAAGGCAGGTGATTCGAATCGGATCAGCTGCCCTGAAGGAAAAAGCCAGGCAGTCTCCTCACATGTAGTTTTATAGCCTCTGAAAACCTACTGAAGAGTCACCTATGAGTCAGTTCTGACTGTTTCACATAACAAGAACAACAACAACAACGACAGGTGTAATAGTCGGAGTAGAAACCACTGGTATTCCAGAGGAAAGAGGGTGTTCTCAGTGGGGAAGCCTGCGGAAGACTTCCCGAAGAGATCAAGTCTAGACTAGATCTGAGGGATGACTTGAATTTACCCAGGAGGTGAGTCAAGGACATCAAACAGAGGCCTTAGAATCATGAAAGAGCGGGTTACACAGGGGAATGGCAGGAGTTCACTCTCAGTGGGGCCCAGCATGGAGGAGGGGTGCACAGGAGCAGACAGAAGCGGGGGGAGGAAATTGGTCCAGAGAGGAGCTGGAGAGGTGGCCGTCCATGCCGATGCTAGCTGGATTTCTCCCCAACCTGGTTTCCCTGGCAGGCCTGGAGGTGGTGGGTGGGGTGGATGGTAATGTCCTCCTTGTTCCTCGTTACTGTTTCCAGGCCACCTCCCCCTTCTTCCAGGCTCCCACTCCTCTGAGGGATGTGCCTGAGCCTGTCCCACCTTGATGCAGTCACCTCCTGAGCCCATGCTGGTTTCTCTGGAGGGTTTAGCACCTGGCTCACGTCTGCCCTTCCGCCCCTGCTGCTCATTTACAGAGATTCCAGAATCCTGGCTGTCCCGTTTTCTTCATTCTTCCCAAGTACTTACTACTCTTAGTACTGGCAGCGTTCCTGTATCCTTCTCACCCACCCACTCCCATCATCATGTTCTTAGTCGATTCCACAGTGGCCCTACATGACAGAGTAGAACTGATCATAATGTTTCCCAGACTGAACTCTTGGTGGGAGCAGAGTGGTAGGTCTTCATTTGAACCCGATAGTAAATTCAAACCATCTTCCTTCTGGTCAGTAGCCGAGTTCTTAACTATTCTTCCACCCAGGCTCCTTCCTATGTGCATGAAACAGACACCCAGAAACCTTGTTGTAGGTCCCACTCACAGTGATGCTCTAGGGCAGAGCTGCTTCCTGGGTTCCAAGGCTGGATCTGTATGGAAGCTGACACCACATCTTTCTTCCCTGGAGTGACTAGTGGGTTTGAACTGCTGACCTTTCTGTTAGCAGCTGAATGCTTTAATACCTGTGCCATGAGGCCTTCTTCTAATGGTCATGTTGTTGTTAAGTGCCATTGAATTGCTCCCGACTTGTAGTGACCTTGTGTACAGTGAACAAAACATGGCCTGGTCTTGTCCCTGCCTCACAGTCATTGCCTTGTTTTGAGCCCATTGTACAGCGATTGTGTCAGTCTGCCTTGTGTGTATCTTACGCCTTTTCACAGACCCTCTACTTTATCAGGCACTGTGTCCAGAATCATAATTGCATGTGTCCATCCCCTCCCTGACCTCACAGTGTTCTGTCTTTCCAGCTCCCTGTCGTAGGCCACTTTAAGTAGGTCTTAATTAAGAGGTTCCAGAATAAGGAGTAGCTGTGTTTGGAGACCATTATTCTGCCAACTACAGTCACCTTGTGTGATTTCACAGATGATTGAAGAAAAGTTTTTGTCTAATTTTTTTCTTTCAGAGATTTTTGCTGTGAGAATTACAGTAACCCTTCATCATGGGAGACGTTTTGGCTCATGAATCCGAATTACTTGGACTCGTAAGAGAGGTAGGTCCATTATACACACATGAGTCACATAGAAAGGGATCTGAAAATGCAATGTTTGTCGTTTAAAACAGTGAATTCCATAGTGCCTGGCGTGT
Source organism: Elephantulus edwardii (assembly GCF_000299155.1). Taxonomy (NCBI): domain Eukaryota; kingdom Metazoa; phylum Chordata; class Mammalia; order Macroscelidea; family Macroscelididae; genus Elephantulus; species Elephantulus edwardii. Next base: position 8,972,797 of record NW_006399877.1, on the reverse strand, counting down.
TTATTCTGTGGCTGTGCTGGAGTTATTTATCTGTTTTCTATTAAATAATTGTCTATGTGTTTATCTTTTCATAAATGGATTTCTTAAGACCACTTTTGAAAAAATACTGCTTTAAAAATACAATTCCAAATTCTTGTGGAGTCCACATTTTGGAGTACTGGAGGTTGGATGAATCCCTAAAACCTCTGGCTTAAAGCAATACTTCTACCTTAAATGAAAAATATCCCCTGGCAGTGGTTTAGCCTTATTAGGAAAGGATGTCTGCACTGAGCATCGCGCTCTTTTAAGAACTGTGTATCTGGGCTCCCAGCTCTGGTGGTTCAGCTAAAGTGCTTGGCTGCTAACTGAAAGGTCTGCAGTTTGAGCCCACCCACAATTCCAGCAGAAGGATGCCGCTGTCTGTTTCACGGTAGCCGTCTGTAACCTGGGAAACTCTGAGGCAGTTCTCTCTGCTCTATCAGGTCTATTATTGTGAACCTTCTTGAGGGAGCTCTGGTGGCCTAGTGGGAAGGACCAACCCCATGGACACAGTTCAAGTCCACCAGCTGCTCTGCAGGAAAAAGACGGGCAGTCTCCTCCTGTGAAATTTACTGGTGGACTGGCTCCAGAAACCCATTGGAGGGTCAGCTATGAGTCGATTCTGACTTGATGTCACACGACAATGACTGCTTGTTGCCAGTGAGCGTGGCTCTGGGATCAAACTGACAACAGCAACTTGAAAGATCAGAGGCAACTTCAGGGCGGCACGTTTACATTAGTCACGGAAGAGCGGCTCAGACAGGAGTGGGGGGTGGTGGTCACTGTCACTAAACTGTATGTGTGGAAGTGATTGAACTGGCATGTGCTCTGCTGTGCATTATCTCAACCATAAAAAAGGGATGAAATGCATTATTTGAAAATAAGTGGAAAAATGAGAAAAGTAAGGGGATTAAAACTTGAGTCGGCCCAGAAGAGTTGAGGGTGAATTCCCCTGCTTCACTCTGCAGTAACTGCTGGTAGTGGTGTAATGGCTGTCTTTGCAAACTTCTCTGTCAGTCTTCAAAATCTCATCGCCCCTTTACAGAAGGGGAGAGCCCCTGCCCACCACCTTGTCGCTGGCCTGTTCCCTGGCGGCACTGACACGGCCCACATAGCCTCCTGCAGGTGCCTTGAGTTTTTTGATTGTGGTTTGAAGGTTTAGAGAACATACAGATTTTCCACTTAGCCTTTGGTGGATAGTTTGTTTTATGACATTAATTCCAGTCCCCACACCGGCCACACCGCTCCCGCTGTCCCCTCTGCGACTGGCCTCTCTGCAGTGACGTTCCACTGATCATCCCCTTACTGTCTCTTGCCTCTCCCCTCATCCGTCTGCATGCTGCTCGCTTTTCAGTGTGTGGAAGAAGGTAACTGAGTGATCGTGTCATGACTTAGAGAACTCGGTACACGAGACCGTCTGCTTCTGCAGATTTCTGGCACTGGGGACCCTGTGGGATGGTTCGTTTCAGCCCACGGGGTCCCTTTGAATCACCGTTGACCAGACAGCAGTGAGTCGGCGGTGGGCAGCTCTCGGCTGTGGCTGGGCAGGTGTGCCCTGGGTGTGCTTGCTGGCTCTTTGCGGCTTTTGCCATGCAGCCGGCGTGTAGCTGGTGCTGAATTATCAGCTGCTGCCATCTTCCTGCTAAATGAGCCATACACCGGACATCGAGGGTGAAGCAGCCACGTGCAAAGACTGCTCCGGAATGTGCTGGCGCGATCAAGAATAGTCTTTGAAAAAATCATTTTTAAAAGTAAACCCAGCAGAACATACACACATTCAGCGGCTCTGGTTATGTCCTTGTGTTGTGTCCACAATCTCCCCACCTTTCTGAACTGCTCTCTCTCTCCTGTGCCTCTTCGTTCACGTAAACCTTCTGCCCCTCAGGTTCCCATCTGACCTTGCTGTGCTCCCTCCTGATTAGATGGATCTTAAAAGAGCAGAGTGCTCAAGGCAGACGTTCTTTACCAAATAAACGCAGCTGTTAGCTGGTCTTGGGGAGCCCTGGGTGTGTGGTGCTTAACCACGCAGCTGCTCCGCAGGAAGAGACGTGGCTGGCAGTTTCCCTGAGATTACAACCTTGGGAACGTAGGGCCGGTTCTGCTGTGGCCTGTGGGTCCCAGTGTGACAGGAAATGGGTCTCAGGCAGGCAGGAAGTGGGTCTCAGTGAGGCAGGAATGACTCCGTGGCAGTCGATAGAGGTAGTATTTGGTTTTAAGACACCCCCAGGGTATGTTTTTGCTTTCGGTTTTAAAGGCGTCTTAGGACACAGCTTCATCGAGCCTAAAGTGATCCAGAAACTCCAGTGAATAAACTCACAAAGCCTCCCCAGCACAGGCTGTAGGTCAGGCAGGGAACTGTCCAGTTAGGGACTGTCACACGGGGAGACACACCCTCAGGAGCGAGGAAGGAGGTGGGTACACACTGCTCTGCTGGGTTCATTTTGCAGAACATGGTGGTGGGGAGCCTTCAGGGGCCTGGGGATCCTTCGTACTGGGCTCTGGCTGGACGTCACTTGTGACTTTGCCCATCTTGGGGGAAATGATCTTCTAAGAGATGAGGTGATTGTTTAACATTGTATTGTGGTTTGGGTAAAACAGGACGGAGCAAATGAGTTTCGACTCATCAGCATGTTCACATTTTGTTTCTTGACCTTGATTGCAGTCCTCACAGGATGGATACTGTAACACTTCTAATCCCCTGTTTCCAGGAACCAATTCCCAGCTAGACCAAAGCTGTCAGGCTCATGGACCCTTTTGAGGCCGCTGCTTACACCATTTTATTTCTATTAAGTTTTCTAATGAATCATGGAGCACACATTTTCCTTATGGAAACAGATTTCTTGTCTACATCCTGCCTCCCTGGGCGCTCAGCAGACGACTTGGCACAGTTGAGGTTGGATCCCTCACGGCTCTGCTTCTCCACCGCGCTTCACCGAGCGGCGCCTGTCCGTTACAGATGGGCGAGAATGTGCTGCTACGGGAGGACAGCATAGACTATTGCTCTGCTGATGCTGGAAACAGGGAAAAATACCTTTTCTGTTCTTCTCACAGTATTTAGATTTTGCCGAATTTGAAGACACTTTGAAAACGTTTTCAAAAGAGTGCAAAATCAAAGGGAAGCCCTTGTCTAAGAGAGCAGGCGGGTCTCTCCGAGATGCCACGTTGCTGGTGATCCAGGTGAGACTTGTCTTCTTTTGGGGTTGCTGTAGATGCTCCAGCCTGTCCGTTGGAGAACGTTGGGGTTCCTCCTGGGACCAGTTCACAGTTACTCTGAGGTCGCCTGGCTGTTTGCAGACAAACCAGTAATGCCATCTTTGAACCTCTGCTCCTGACCCAGGAGACTTGCGGAACCATCAGGCCTGCTAGGTCCATTCACGAGACAGAAGGAAAAGGGAGTCAGTCCTCAGGGCTTGGGACCAGACAGACGTCATCCCCTCCTGGCGAGTTGTAGTTTGTTTGGGGCAAGAGGAAGTTCGTGATGAAGAGAATCAGTCTCTCCCTCACGGGCAGGTCCCCCCGCCCCCGGGTTTTAGCAGCTGGGTCTCTGAGTCAGCGAGCCCCAAGGGTGATAAGAGTGTGGTTACGTGCTTGTGGGGTCTCTGGCCTCATGTGCAGCCTAAGCCTGAGCTTTTCCAGCTCAGAAATGTTCCATCTCTTCTCTCTACAAACAGGGAAGCAGGTGGGCAAGCTCGGCCTGAGGGGCTTGGTGCCTCCTGGGAGGTCTGCTGCGCTGCCCCCACCTCCTGGGTGAGGGACCCTGACAGGAAGCGCAGGTCCCTCCCACCGACTCCATGGGCATTTGAGAGACCGGAGGGTTGTGAGGATTTGGGGAGTTGGAAGAACAGGCATCTCTTACACCTGGGGTTCAGTTGGCTGTCTTTTCCACAGAAGGCTCTCATTGCTGCATTTGACAGTGGAGACCAGAAGGAGTTCTTCAGTCACTGGGAGGAGCACATTCCTGGCTCCATTCGAGATGGGGACTCCCTGGCCCAGAAGTTGGAATTCTATCTTCACATCCACTTTGCCATCTATCTTCTGAAACACTCCTCAGGGAGGCCTGTAGGTGCACCTTGACCTTGGGGTTGGTGTGACTGTTATGTGGGGGGTTGTGTGTGTGTGTGTGTGTGTGTGTGTGTTAGTGGGTTCACCTCAACCTTGGAGCTGATGTGACTGCTATGTGAGGGGGGTGAGATGAGAGGAGGTTTGCCTTCCAGATGTAGGCATCTGCATATTAAGGAATGATTATCTGACTCATTCCCACTAGCTAATTTTCTTACTTCACAATTTAATGATTTCTGTATTGAAATCGTCATTGAATACTTTAGGTTTTCTTATGGTCATTGGAAATATAATTTTTTTTTTGAGGCTATATAATACCTCAAGTTTTTGGAACCTCAGCAAAGTTTGTTTTTTGTGGTGTTATTTATTTTGACAACTTCATACAGACAGATAAGCCAAAGAGGATACATATTCAGACTGCTTATTAAATCATATGTTGTTGTCATGTGCCGTCGAGTCCCCTGCGACTCATAGCGACCCTGTGTACAACAGCCCTAAACCCTGCTCTGTCCTGTGCCAATCTCACTGTCTGCAACACAGCTATCCCAATTACCCCAGTCACTGAATCAGTCTGCCTCATAGAGGGTCTTCCTCTCTGCTGCTGTGTACAAATTAGATGATATACTACAATATAAATTTGAACTGAAATGTAACAGTGGGAAAAGGATATGTCGATTTGTTGAAGTCCATTTGACGGATAAGTTGAGTTTGGCGTCCTCCGTCTTTTCCTGGGGGCTGAGACACAAGAGAGGAGGGAGCTGAGCCTCGAGGCTGCCCTCCTAAGAGTGAATCCTTGGGCGCAGAGGAAACAGAATGGATGAAGAGTCCCTTGGGAGTAGAGCCAGCTAACACTGTTGACTTCTTCATGCCTTAGCTACTGCCCTTGGACCTGTCTTCATGTATCTGGATACATTTTAATGTCGGAGAGTGAAGGGTGGGGAGAAAGTGGAGTGACCAACATTCCAGGTGCATTGTGGGGGTCAGTTTTGAAGGATTTTCCCACAAGAGTATTTACCCAGATGGGTGAGATCATGGGAGCTTTTAGTTTGCATTTATTTCTATTCCCAATTTTTCCATTTTGATATTAAAAAAAATTTTCATGGAGTCAATTCCTGCCATAGTGATCATATATAGGGACCAAGTAGCCACAGTCATCACCTGTAGGGACTGAAGAGCTGCAGGTGGAATTGAACTCCTGATCTTTCGGTTAATAGCCATATGCTTTATTGTTCTGTCACTGGGCTTCTTTGAAGAAAAGTTGGCAGATTTTTTCTAAACCCTGTGGTCAAACGAGGGCTAGTAAAGAAGACACCAGATTAAAATGTGAGTAGCTCAGCTCATCTGATTTACTCGTTGAGACCTGAGAGGAGAGCCTGGGAGGAGAATGGGTTTGTCCGAGGTGATGCACGAAACTTACTGATAATTCCTGATGAGTTTAATGAAGGAAAGAAGTAATGATACGGAAACTTCTATTTCCAAAAACCACTAAAATTCTGCCAGATCACTTCTGGGAAACTTCCCTGACTTGGAGCTGATTTGACAATGACTGAGGCAGTCAAGGACGTGCAGACAGATCGATCCGCATGTAGCTGTATCTGAGAGGTGGAAATGGCGTGCATGTCTAATAATTAATAACTCACAGTCGCACACAAGCTATGAGAGACCACAAGATTTTGTTCTGCCATTAAAGATAATGCTTATAAAGAATTTTAAGGGTGTGAGCAAATAATAAAGCGAAAAGAGCATCATATCTCGAGATGCAGATAGTCCTTGCTATTATGGAGAACATTCCATCAGGGTTTGAGATTTGAAGTGACGTTAGAGTGAACGGAGACATTCCTGCCAGAGAAACCAAAACCAAATTAGTCACATCGCCGTCCAGCTTCCCGCTCAAGGTGGCCCTGCAGGACAGTCATCTGCCCCAGTGAGGTCCCTCCACTGTGGTCTTGATGGGAGTGGACCACGTTCCCCTCCTCCTGGGGGGCGGCTGGTGGGTTCCAGGCCCCACAGATTGGTTGGCATCTGGGCTCTTCGTCACTGTGCCACCAGGGCTCCTTCCCAGTGGGGACGATGTGGGTGATGGAGGTTGTCAGCGTGTTGACTCAGCTGCTGCTTCTCTCAGACCAGTTGAACAGGCACCTGAAACAAGCCTCTCCCTCCCTCGCAGGACAGAGAGTTGCTGGACGAAAGGATGTCTTACTTCAAAACCTACCTGGAGACCAGAGGGGCAGCCCTGAGCCAGACCACGGAGTTTCTGCCTTACTACGCGCTTCCTTTTGTCCCCAACCCGATGGTCCACCCCTCATTTAGAGAGCTCTTCCAGGTGAGTGGCAGCCTCAGTCTCCCGTCCCAGGTCCAGTGCGAGGGGGCAGTTCACTCTGTACACACTGGTGATTCCGGAGTGATGCTTCCAGAACCCCAAACAGCTGTGTTACATTTAAAAATATAAAGGCCGTTCCACTGGCAGACAGGAAGCACTGGTGGCCTAGTGGTTGAAACTGCGCTGCAATCCCCAAGGCACACAGTTCAAAGCCACCAGCTGCTCCGTGGGAGAAGGACGGGCAGTCTCCTGGGTGATTAACTAACTGCCTCAGAAAACCCAGCAGAGGGTTGGCAATGGGTTGGTTCCGACTTGATGGTACACAGGAACAGCTATCAGACAAAAAGGTCACATAACCACTGATACAAACTCTGCGTTCTGCAAATGAAGGAATTATGACAAAAAAGGAGTTGCTTTTCTAAGACAGTACGGCAAGTCTGGCTTTCTGTCTTGTCAACTTCTTTTGGATACTCGATAGTCAAGTATCCGGCAGACCTGAGAAATGTTCTCATTCCGAAAGCTAAAATCACAGAACAACAGTGAACAACAAAGAAAAGGAGAGAGAATCAATCGCCTAGTTTTTGGTTTGTTTTTTTTTTATTTCTAGTTTCATCTCTGCCGTTATATTATCATTGTAATTATTTGCTTCATGAGACAGGTCATTACATAGGAACTGTAGCCTCGGGTAGTGAGCAGCAGAGCCATCCAGCTGGCTGATGGCCTGTCGCAGGTCAGGCTGTGTAGTTCACTGTGTGTCTTGAGAAGCCTTCACTTCTGTTGGCCAACAGTCCTTTCCTGAGATTTTTTTTGTCTGAGCACACAGAGCCTTGAGCTGTGACCCACGTTATAAAATTATAACACAGTGCCAGGAAGTTATAAAATCTTAACAAATAGGAGACCTTTCTGCTTGCCTGGCTGTATTTTTTCCAAAAATCAGACAGCATACTGGAATTACAGCATGGGGTGGGGGTGTGGAGGAATAGATGGAGGAGAGTCCGTATGTGGAGGCGAGGGGGTGGGGAGACTGGCAGAATCTAAGAGGACAGGCCACTCTCAGTTCTGAAACTTCTTGGTTTGGATGGAAGATATCTTTGTATGAAGACTTGGAAGAAAATTGCTGTGAGAAAAGTCATTGTGGTCACTCTTTTTTTTTATTATTATTATTAAATTTTATTAGTTTTAATGAACATTTACAGGGATTTTGGGTTTTCATTCCTTCATTGCT
>NW_006399877.1:8960427-8964461 GCF_000299155.1 Elephantulus edwardii | reverse complement strand
TCCTTGTTTTTTAATGCAGCATAGTATTCCATTGTGCGAATATACCACAGCTTCTCTAGCCATTCGTTTGTTGATGGGCACTTCGGTTGTTTCCAACTCTTTGCTATTGTGAACAAAGCTGCAATAAACATGGGTGTGCATATATCTGCTTGGATGTCAGCTGTGGTCACTCTTTTAATCAGTAAATAAGTAAGTATTAACTGACTAAGTAAGTGAACAGCTTGAGGTAGATGATTTCTTTTTCATGGACAGATCAAACCAAAAGCATCTTGTGATCCTGGACCTGATGGAGCCCTGGAAGCAGCTCACTCACAGCTTTGTCCTTTCTTTCTTACCGAGATGGGGATGTGGAGATGACTCCATCTCTTTGGAGGGCGAGCAGTTGTGAGAACTCTGTGACGTCTCCCTGTGCCTGGACTGTATTGAGTTACCTTTGGCCTTCAGCCTAATAAGGGTCCTTCCTGTGGTGTTTAACTCTGAAATATTCACATCACGGACGGCACCTTTCCCTGCTTACAGAGAATTCTGTTCTTTCCTTCTGTGCGTGCCTTGAATCTTGCACCAGTGGGCTGGTCCATGTCCTAAAATTCGGTGTTGGCAGGGTTCCTCCCTGGTGAGCCACCTTGCTTCTGCAGACAGTGCCTCTGATGACCACGCTCACCTCAGGACACTGTCCCTGTCGGGTGATACAGTGTGTTGATATTTCTCTCTCTTTTCCTTCCTCTAGGATTCCTGGATACCTGAGTTAAAGCTGAAGTTGGAAAAGTTTTTGGCTTTAATGTTTAAAGCCAGTAACACGCCAAGACTTTTAACACTCTGTGTATCCTTTTGAAGCTGATGGAGACCACCTGCTGTATTGGGGTAGTTTTTGTTTGGGGGGGGCTCAGGCTTAGGTTGCCCCTGAGACATTGGGGTTGGTAGCATTGCTGTGATACGTGCTCCTGGGTGGTGCCCCGGGGAGGGTCAGTTCTGGACTCCGGGTCACTGAGAGCCGACGAGGGACATAGTAACATCATGTGCTAGATACTGTCTTGGTAGGAGAAAAAGTCGTTCAGGGACGAGAGCTCTTGGAAGAGTTGTCCCCACGCAGGAGGAGTTGAGACAATAACTTTTACGTCTTGAGGCCAGGCCCCGTAGATCTTATATCCTGTTCAAATTAATAAAAAACGGCTTTGTCGAGGACGAGTCCTGCACATGAGAAAATTTACCCACTGTAAGCAAACACTTTCATGGAGTGTGGTAAACAGAGTTGTGTAGCCGTCACCACAGTCCATTCAAATCGAGACGTTTTGATTGTGATTTGGGTGAAAGAGTAAAGAACCAGTTGGCTTTCTGTTGAGCATTTGGGCACACTCTGTGACGTGGGCTGCACTCCCCACAGCGTAACTCTGCTCCCTGTCCCTTTGTCCCCAATTCTACTTGTACGTCTTTCCTGTCCCTTCCGGCCTCCAGAGCTTCGTTGTTCTTCCGTCCCCTTGAGTCTGGAAGGACCCAGAGCTGACCTGCCCGCTGCCCTCTGGTCTTGGATGGTGGATTGCTCGAAGGAGCCCTGGTGTTACTGATTGTCCCATTCACCTGCCCGTTGCTTTGGCTGAACATTGATCCATGGGAGTGAGTTCAGGACCAGGCTTGAGAGGCTCCTTCGGTCCATGGTGTCAGGTCAGCAGTCTCTCAGAGCCGTGAGCCTCGTCAGGTGAGGACACGTGTGGGAGTAACGAGCCTGATGCCAGGGGCCAGCTGAGAGCTGACCATCATGCGGCCATGGGAGGCGCACGCTCCCAAAGCTTGTCTTGAAGGGTGCTCACCTGTGTGTTCTGAGCAAGAATACCGCAAAGCTGAAAGTTACTTCCTAACAAGAATGCACCATTTTGAATTATAAAGTTTACGTTAGATTTGTTTCATTTCATAAAATAATTTATGCTATCTTGCTTCAAAATGCCACTTGTGTCCTTCTCATGTCAAAGTATTTGACCCCCTTTTTCCTCAAGTAGAGTTCTTTTATCCATGGGATTCTGTGTTACATTTCTTCTAGTTCAATGATTATGTTTTATCATGTTTTTAGTGAAGATTCACACAGCAAATTATATTCCCACTTGATAAATTCTGTCCATTGGTTTTACCTTTTTACGCTGTGTCAGCACTCTCATTCTTTCCATTCTGGTGGGTCTGTTTCTGTTAATTTGGTCCCCAACCCCTTCTCATCTTTACTTAGGGATAAAGGCTGACTGTTTGGTCTTACAGAGATGACCTTTCAGCAGAGCACAGCACTCACAGGTGTTGCCCCGTTTGTTTTAGGAGCTAGCCTGTTATTTATATGTCCCAGTACAGTTTCACAGTTCTCTTGGGCTGGTAGTTTTGGGGGTGCTTGAGGTGCTTCAGCCACCAGCGGCTCCTCGCTCTCTCACGGCCGCCCGCAGGCACACTGAGCCCCTCTCTCCTCCGTCAGTGCCTTTATAGCCGGGAGGGTTTGCCCAGACTCTCCTCTGCCTGTACTATCTCCGTGTTTGCTGCTGAGTCCTTTTTCCTCTTAGAGCCCCAAATGCAGGTAGCATTACCCCGTCAGACTGGGGGGCATTTCAGCTTTATTTATGATTATTTTAATATTATTTGTGCAAGTATTTCTTAGTTTAAAATACTTAAATGTTAAGCATCTAAAAGAAATTATTTTAGTTAGTAAATGACATTTGTTACATTAATATTGTTAATAATTTTGAGTCCCTGGGTGTTGCAAATGGTTAATGTGCTCAGCTGCCATGTGAAAGGTTAGCGGTTCAAGTCTACACAGAGGCACTTTGGAAGAAAGGCCTACAGTATCCTTCCAAAACGTGAGCCGTTGTCTGTGACGCAGTTTGACTCTTGACACCCTGGGGTTGACACGAGTTATTTTTAACTGGATGGATTCTGCACGTGCTTAAAACAGAGTGACGCTCTAGGAAATTTGTGGGGTTGGTGTACTGAGTGAAGAGGTTTAGACCATGATCCCAGAGGAGATTTAGCCACTCGCCCTACAGTTCACGAAGATAACGATACACCTGCCAGTTTTGTAGGTAGCACCTGGAGGCTTAAAGCTTGTGAGACAGAACCGTGGAGCTCGACTGCTATGAAGTAAAAGTGAATGAAGGAAGTTAAAGGCTCAAAGAAGAAACTGACCATGGGAGTAAAATTCACACACACAGCCTTTCCTACTGAGAGCAGAACTAGGTGGCCCAGCTGGCTCTGCTGACTGGACCAGGAACACAGTAGAAGGTCTTAGGTAGAATGAGGAAAACGTAGAACAAAATTCCAGAGCTAGACCTGTAGGACTGATAGTCATGATAGTCGAGAAACCCCTGAAGTGATCACCCTGAAGCCCCCTCACCCACTGTGCTTAGAACTCAGGCTGTTCGGGAGGTCACCTGCCAATCAAATAGTAGACTGTAAAGCATTATGTTCTCTTGAACCATGAACTGTATGAGAACAAATGGTTGACATTCACTCAGGAAAAAATACAAAGCCAGGGAGGGAGAGGGAAGCTAGGTCAGTGGAAGCAGAACAAACCAGATAGAAAGATTGAGAATGCCTGCAATCCCAGAGGTGCTCAGTTCAAATCCACCAGGTGCTCTGTTGGAGAAGGAGGGACAATCTCCTCCTGTACCCGTCAGATCCGATTTGATGGTACACACACAAAATATAATAAAATAAAAAATAAAAAGAAAGAATGAGAATGCTGATGCATTGGGAAATTTGTCACCAATGTCATAGGACATTTTGTGAATAAATTCTTAAATGGGAACCTAATTTTCTGTGTAGCCTTTCATCTGAAAGCACAACATAATATTATTTAAAAAAAACAGAAATAGTGTAGTATGTTGTTGCTATGTACTAGAGAGTCAGAACCAACTCATAGCAAACCTTCCAGTGGGTATTCAGAGGCAATAAATGCCTGGGAGGAGATTGCCCCTCTTTCTCCTACAGAGCAGCTGGTGGATTTGAACCTCATGCCTTTGGGTTGGCAGTGCAGCTTCTTACCACTAGGCCACCAGAGCTAGTGCCTT
>NW_006399877.1:8955091-8960164 GCF_000299155.1 Elephantulus edwardii | reverse complement strand
CACCCCTCCCCATCCTTCCCACCAGCACCCTCCCCACGCCCCTCCCCACTGTTGGTGCTCCGCTTGAGCCCATTCCTGCAGCCACTGTGTCAGCCCTTCTCATTGAGGGGCTTCCTCTGTTTCCCCGACCCTCTTCATCAACAAACTTGATGTCCTTCTGCAAGGACCACCCGGTCCCTCCTCATTCTGTGTCCATAGTATGGGAGATGAGACCTCCTCATTCTTGCAAGTCAGTGTTAGATGCTGTATTATCATTTCCAGGACTTGTCTCCTCATTTAATTCAGCATGTTTTAAAACAAGTACATAAAAGTGCAGTAGGTAACGACAAATATTCCTTTCTTTACCTTGTCATGTGGGAATATTTGTCGTTGTGCGTCGCACATTTTAAAAGTTTCTGCTGTAAGTATTACACTGTTGGCATGCACCACTTAACTGGAAGTGACCCATAGCTGACGCCCCGCCAGGTTTTCAGAGGCAGTAAATTGTACAGGAGGAGATTGCCCGTCCTTCCCCTGGGGAGCAGCTGGTGGATTTGAATCCCAGACCTTGGGGTTGCCAGCACAACTACTTACCACTAGGCTACCAGAGCTCCGTAAATATTACACTGGGAATAGAAACACAAAGAGAAGGCCAGTTCTCTTCTCTATATTGGGGTTTTGAACAATGAAGTACAATTCATAAGTCAGACAGAAAGAAAGGGAAATTGTTGTTCATAGAGTTAGTTACTGTGAGTCGTAACGAGTTCAGCGGTGCCCAACAACAACAGAACGACTCCAAATACTGAGAATTGAGTGGATCGTGTTAGCTCTTTCTGGGGATAATCTGGAAGTGGCCTCCTCTGCCTTGGGAATTCTTTGTTTTCCTTCTCACTCTGCTGAGGTTCTCCAATTGGCCACACAATGTGAGACACCAAGTATCCTGAACGAATGCCTGTTTTCCTGAACTTTTTCCCATCCCAGAAGGAGAATGGACAAAATAACAAAGGTAAATCTTCTAGGTCAATGTGTGTGTGTGTGTGTGTGTGTAAATTCAATATAATTTGTAAGCTTTCACTCAAAAAAATAAAAATTTTTGTAAGAACTACGTTGCCCACTCAAGTTTTACGTATGAGATAGAGACAGAGATGGAGAGAACCCACGGGCTTGGCGGGGCTTTAACAGTCCACGTTTGCGAAGTGCTTTACAGCCTTGCATCTCTGTGATTCTGTGAGGTGCTCTCTGCTGCCAGGCGGCCATCGTTACCTTCATTCTGCAGATCAGAGAATTCCTCTCTCTCATTGTCAGGTCAAGGCTGACCCTCCCTTAGGTTCCGAGGCTGTAAATCATGTGGGAGGACGTTTCCCATCTCTCTCCCTGCAGAGCTGCTCACAGGACTGAACAACCAGAGAGATGTGGCTCAGTCACTAGCACAGCTCCTCACAGACTCCCCTCACCCCGGACTCACACGGACTCCCCACAGAGTCCCCACAGACTCCCCACAAACTCCCCCAGACTCCCCCCAGACGCCACCGGACTCCCCACAGACCCCCCACCCCAGACTCCCCACAGATAACGAAAGCTGAGAGGAGTCGCTGTAGCAGTACTGTACATGCTGGTTATATTTCCACAAAGCAAAAAATTCCTTTAAGGTTTTTAACCTTTGCCTTGACGTATGAGAAAGAGCCCTGGTGACACTATGGGCTAAGCCTTGGCCCACAAACTCTTAGAGCAGAGGTTCACATCTAACCACAAATCCACGGGAGAAAGATGTGGCAGTCTGTGTCTGAAGGGTCCCAGCCTCAGAAACCAGGTGGGGCGGCCCTCCCCTGTCCTGCAGGGTCACTGTGAGTTGGCACTAAGTTGCTGGCAGTGCATTTTAGGTAGTCAGTGGAAAGAAGCCTGATGGCTCAGTGGTTAAACATCCTTGGCTGCTATCTGAAAGGCTGATGATTTGAATCCACCAGCTGCTCCGTGAGAGACCTGGTCAACTGTTCCCATAAAGATTTACAGCCTGGGAAATTCTAGGGTGCAGTTCTTTTCTGTCCTATAGGGAATACTTAGTCACATCACCTAGAGAACAAACAAGTCCAGTGAGATTCAGTTTCAGAAACAGTATAAAGTTCCAGTGCTTATAAAGCTTTGCCATTTTTTATATTCAAAGTAAGAATTCTAGTTTTAAGTTTTTGTTAAAAAATGGTTTTAGTTGATAATTTATACTGTTAAGAATATCACTGCTGATGTCAGGTGGATATTGGCTGAAAGCAGAGAATACCAGAAGAATGTCTATCTGTGTTTCATTGTTTATGCAAAGGCATTTTACTGCATAGATCCTAACAAATTATGACTAACTTTGAGAATATTAGAATCCCAGAACACTTGATTGTGTTCATGTCAAATCATAGACCAAGAAGTAGTTGTCCAAACAGAAAAGGGAACGCTGCATGATTTAAAATCAGGCAGAGTGTGAATCAGGATTGAAATCTTCTTCATCCCTGTTCAATCTGGATGCTGAACAAATCGTTTGAGAAGCCACACTACATGAAGAAGAATGTGGCGTCAGGAATGGAGGAAGACTGACTCATCAACAGCCTAGGCTTTGCAGATGACGCACCTTTGCAGAAAGTGATGAAGACTTGATGTACTTACTGCAGAAGATCAAAGACTACAGCCTTCAATATGGGTTACATCTCAGCCTCAAGAAAACAAACTGGAGGAATGGGCAAACATCATGATGGAAAATTTGGAATTGTCTACGTTTCACTTAACTTGGATCCACAGTGAACACCCTTGGTAGCAACAGTAAAGAAATCAAAAGACATTGAAGTAAAGAAATCAAAAGACATTGAGGAAACTGCCTGTCATGGTCCTCTCCAAAGTTCCAAGGAGCAGGGATGCCAGGTTAAAGACTAAGGTTTGGCTATCCATGTCTCGGTATTTTCAGTTGCTTTTGTACACCTGAAAGTTGGACAGTCAATAAAAACAGAAAAATTGTTGTCTTTTAACTGTGGTGTTGGCAAAGAATATGCAGTGTACCAGAGACTGCCAAAGAATAAACAAGTCTGCCTTGAAGGAAATATAACCAGCATGCTCCTGAGAGGCAAAGGTGGTGAGCCTTCTCTTCGTATTTTCAGGAGGAACTAGTCATTGGAGAGAGACATCGTGCTGGGAAAAGTGGAGGGCCAATGAGAGCAAGACCCTCAGCGAGATGCATTGGCGCAGTGACGACCAGAGTGGGTTAGAGCGTTGTCAGAGATCTGGACTATGGGACAGAGGAGGACAGAGTTTGGATCTGTCCTTAGGTTTGCTCTGAGTGGTAGTTGACTTGATGGCACCCAACAACAGTATTCTTTTTTCAGTAAGGTGACAAACATGAGTTAGTAGGAAACCATGGTCACAGTGGAGGGCCTGCACTGACTGTTGTCTTCTGCACCATTCAATGACTAGACCAGAATGAATGAGCAGGTCTTGCCTGGAAAGACACTGTGTGTGGGTCAGTGTTCTTCCTCTAAGCACTTGATGGCATCTCCCTCCATTCCCGGCAGGTGGAGCTTCAGGACATGAAATTGAGCTCTTGTTCCCTAAACGATCACTTTACAGAACAAAAAAATATCCGTTTCACCCTTTGCAAACCAAATAATGTTAAGGATCTCAGAACTTCCTGGCACTGTTTTTCCCAGACTTCCTTGTAGAGAGCTGAATTTTGAAATTTTTTTGGAAATTTTTCTTACAGAGCTGAAATGTTTTTAAAGAACGGGGGAAGATTAGTAAGTTATATGACCCTTTGCTGAGAGGAATTGACAAATAGGCAGTGTTTTACGTTTGAAAGGAGCCCAGATGGCAGAGTGCCTACATGTTATGCTGCTGACAGAAAGTGTTAGACCCCATGACCTTCAGTCTCTGGCTGGAGGGGCCTCCCAGAGTCAGTGGGGTCAGCAGGGGGCTGTGCACTGGCCTGAATGTGAATCTCCTGGGGTCTGTGCCTGGCTCGGGCACACACCACCTGGAGGTTGCTGCGTGTCAGCACAGCTCAGAGCGCTTGGCCACTCGGGCCTGCTCCTCGAGGCATTAGCCTTGGTCCCCACTCTGGACCCGCACAGCGTGGGCTGATTTCCGCACCCAGCGTGGTTCGATCCTGCAACTTCTGCACCTGTGCCTTCAGCCTCCCGCCTCCCATTGCTTTGTGAGGAGCTGCCCCAGAGCCCGCAGCAGGGAGCAGTAGCATCCATTCATCTTCATCCCTGTCGTAGCCCAGTGTGCCCTCAGCTGGGCGGTTCTCCTCAGGTGCAGTCATATGGGAACTGGCTGACACTTGCCACACCTGCATGGCCTTTCCATGTGGCCTGGTGACTGCTTCCAGTGTGGACGTTCCCAGATAGAGCCAGGAGGAAGCAAATGCCCTCTGTGCCCTCTCATCGCTGCTGTGTTTGCTCAACAGAAGCGGGTGACCACAGCCAAGGAATGGGCCGTTATGCCCCACTGCTCGACGGAAGAAGTACCAGAGTTTTCAGACATATTTCAAGTGCCCCAGCCAGTGCTCCTCCTTTGGGTTCCAGAGACCAGTCTTCATTTGCGATGGAATCTGCAGAGTCTGTTCAGATTAGATCCTCTGACCCCATGGGTGGAGGGAGGGAACGTTTGGAGAAACTGCTCCTGGATCCCCGAGTGGTGCCCCTGCCATTCCCAAGGCCAGCCTCTGGCAAGGAACCCCTCTGTCTGAGAAAGGGCTGTTTTAGAGAGACAGCAGATGCAGGAGGGCAGTGTAGGTAGAGGAGACGGGTTTTTAGAGACCTTTAGCTTAGAATTTCAGTAAGACCAGGGTTTTCAAGTTTGCTTATAGTTCATTATTCTGTGGATGGCCAAACCTGTTGTCAGAGAAATTGAATCTGGTGGGGATAGTTTGCATCTGCATCTGAACAAAATAATTTCCAGAGGAGAAAATATCTCCAGTGGATATCTGAGGTCAGCCCTGAAGGGCATTTGGACAGGCCTTGCTCAGCACAGAGGCTCCCCAAGCACAGAGGCTCCTCAGCACAGAGGCTCCCTCAGCACAGAGGCTCCCTCAGCACAGAGGCTCCTCAGGACAGAGGCTCCCTC
>NW_006399877.1:8941882-8954478 GCF_000299155.1 Elephantulus edwardii | reverse complement strand
GGCACAGAGGCTCCCTCGGCACAGAGGCTCCCTCGGCACAGAGGCTCCTCAGGACAGAGGCTCCTTAGGACGGGACTCCCAAGAGCAATAGTGAGTGATCAGGAGGCATGGAAATATCCTCAGTTTAATACCAGACTGGGGGTCTTGTTTTTGTAATTGAATAGCTGGGTAATCCTCTGTGTCTTAATTGGAAAGGTTTCAGGGATGAAGTGAGATTTCCTTAAACTTTTGATGAAGGCAAGAAAAAGGCTTGGAATGGAAAAATCCTCTCAAGAATAATTACATTAAAAAATGGTATTGCTATGAAAACCTAGCTTGACTGTATAGCACGTAGAATTATTATGTTCATGTAACCACCTAGAAATGGTATAGAAATGGTTTTGTCTTGTTTTTTCGTTTCTGATCTTCATTGATTCATCGTGTTAGTAAATTAGCTGTTGCTGACGTTTCTGTGGTCAGAGCCACACCTCAGGCATGTTGTTAGGAGAGTCTGTTCCTTGGAGAGGGACATCAAGCTTGGAGAGGTGGAGGGTCAGCAAAGGAGAGTGAGACCCTCAATGAGATGTGTTGACACAGTAACCACAGCAGTGGGACAGATGTGACAGGGATGAGGATGGCATGGAATAGGGCAGGACTCCGATGTGGTGTTCATAGGGTCGCTGTAAGTCACACTGGATTTGACGGTCCCTAACAACAACACAACATGATGACCTGTATTCACAGTTACAGCCTTCTTCATTCAGTATTTGTGGATTAACAAAATGACCAGTCTCCATCTGGAAAAAGGGCAAAAAGAGTATAAAAACATAGTATATTAACAGTATTTTTTTTAAAAAACTTTTATTTTGGGTTTTTTATTGTATTATTTTTACGTGTACTGTCAAATCAGATCTGACTGGTACAGGAGGAGATTGCCTCCTCCTTCTCCAGCAGAGCACCTGGTGGAAACGGTATTTTTATATAATAAAAAATTACAGTATAAAAACAGGATGATTACATTTACACTTTTTAAATTTTTTTTTTATTATTTTTGTGTGAGTGTACCGTCAAATCAGATCTGACTGGTACAGGAGGAGATTGTCCCTCCTTCCCCGGCAGAGCATCTGGTGGATTTGAACCATGCGCCTCTGGGATTGTAGTTGCAGCTCCTTGCCACTCGGCCACCAGAGCTCCCCTACATTTACACTTTTAATATTTGATTAGAAAAAGAATTTATCATTTTAGCTTGCATAGGCAGGGGCTCTCTGAGATGAAACTCTCTGCAGGTGAAATAATAAATAAATAAAGAAAAGCAGTGCACCTAAACGAAGTAGAAATGATAGCAAGAGAGACAAGGTGGGAGAGATTTGCATCCCGCTGGTTGGTGATACCTTGCCTTTTGGGATGTCAGTGTGTCTAAGATACTGCCGATTTGGTTCCAGACGCCACAGTAGAGTGAATGTCTCAGTAAAGCAGGTCACACCGATGTTCCTGCTTGCCAGTGCGTGTGAGGAGGCTGTGGTCTGTGCAGCAGGCTGTAGCATTGTGAATGTGTTAGAAGTTCTGTGAGAATGGTGCCCTGTGACTTGGACCTGGCGTGAGCACACACTGCTGTTGGGAAGGCGAGGCTGATAGTCTCATCCTTTCCGCACAAACCTTCAATTTGTAAAACACAAAATACCTGGGAAGTTTAATAAAACAAAGCATGTCTGGATAGGAAAACTTTTTATGAACGTAATGACTTTTTTAAGTTGCATGTAATTCTTGTCTAAAACCTGGCACACAATTCTTTAGACTTTTGCACAAATTTATATCCATAGTTTTGAAACTTGCAGTCTCAGTAAATTCCCTTGGCAACATGAAGACAGGTTCGTTAAAATAACACAAGATTCCTGTTTAGACATGTCCATTAAAAGCTGAAGTCTTCCATACAAGGCACCTTGGCTCAGTCGCCATCATCTCATAAAAACTCTGGTGGATTAAAAAGGGTCAAAGTTCTGTTCAGTGCTCTGAAATAAAGTTCTTTTCTTTGAGTTATTACTTGGATAGTTTTTAGCAATAGGCAGGTCCAGATGTCTTCCAGGTGATTTGAAAATGGTTTCAAACACTTTAGCCCATTTTTTTCTGCTTTCCAGATTCCTGCGAGCTGTTGACATATCTGTTGCCCCTCAACTCAGCTCTACCACATTTTGAGCTCATGATTAATTCCACTTCTGGGTTCCTAAAGCATAGGCTCTGCAGATGAGCAGTTCTCCTTAATTGAATAATTCTTTTGCTTGAGGAAGAGTTTGCTTGTGCAGCCCTCTTAGAGAAAGGCACTTCGGTGGTGTCACATTGATGGTTTGGGTGACCATACAGTCGAGCTGATGGGTTTTGGTGCTTCTTTCCTCAGATCGATCCCACTTGGTCTGTGTTGAGCAAGTTTGCACAGATGATATCTCCTGCTTGTGACCCTGCAGTGAGAGTATGAGTATCTCTGGAAGTTGACCTAATTTTGAACCTTATGCATATGAAAAAGCTTTAATAATACTTATTAGTATTTTTTAAGTAAATTTTTTTTATTTTGTAATTTTAACAAAAGTTTACAGAAAAGTTAGATTTTCGTTCATTCATTGTTGCACTTATTACCATTTTAACACCATGTAAGAGGTAGGAAGGAATAGTGACCCCCTCCCCACAAAAGAACACTTAAAGGGAAGCTTGGGAAATGGTTTCTGGGGATGGTCTCCAGGGGTTCAAGTTCTGGGTGTAAAGTCAGGCCAAGTAGCTTTCCAGAAGTTATCTTTAGTACGGAGATGCCATGGTGTTGAATCATAATTATACAAGTTCATTATCCTGAGACATTTTAGTAAAACTTTGGGTTTTGAATGATAATTTTAGGGCTGTTGTACATAGGGTCGCTATGAGTCGCAAGTGACTCAACGGCACATAACAACAACAACAACAATGAATATTCTGCACTTAAATAATAAACACTAAGCACTTAATTGTGAACCCTGACATTATTTTGAACCGTAGTTTGAATGTGCTTGGTCTGTCGATGCTCAGGACAGAGATGCAGGGGGACGGGGCCGTGTAGGACCACGCCTGGGTCAGGTCCATTCACAGTGGCCATGCAGGACCGAGCAGAGCCACCCCGCTGCCTTCGCAGGCTGGACGTCTACAGAAGCGGACTGCCGCTTCTGTCTTCCACTGAGAAGGAGATCAGCTCTAGCCGCCAACCTTCCCGGTGCCACTGCAGCACCCCTGACTTAGGACCATGGTTCGCAAGCACGTGATATGCCTTTAGGGAGTTTGTTGAAAAGGTACCCAGAGCCCATCCATTATCCACAAAGTCGGACTCTCCGGGGGTGAGCCCGGATCATCTTTAGTTTCAGCAAACACTTCAGACGACTCGGGTATTTTTCAGAATGTGTTTACCACTATGTATGACCTATCTGCCACTTTCCAGATTATTCACTTGGCACAAAGATGCATTTAGAAAATCTTGAACCCATTTCTGTGGAATAGAACAGTGTTGGTAGCTCCAGCCGCTCACTGGTTGTCTGCTGTGGGCCAGCCTTTACACCAGGCATGTTGAGAACATTTTTCATTGAATCCTCAAGTAATTTTATAAGGTAATTATCATCCCTATTTTAGGTTGAGATGTGGGAGTCAGTGAAGTATGTTTGGCAAGAAAGTGCTAGAAATAGGAGTTTGAATCCAAGAGTTTGTTAAATGTTTACATGAAATGTGACTTAAAATGTGTACTTGAGGGGAGCTCTGGTGGCCTAGTGGCAAGAAGCTGTACTACAATCGCAGAGCTGCGCGGTTCAAATCCACCAGATGCTCTGCCGGAGGAGGAGGGAAAATTTCCCTCCTGTACCAGTCAGATCTTATTTGACGGTATACGCACAATAAATAAATTTTAAAAAATGTATACTTAAAATATTACAGTGTCTTAATGAGGACCCCCCCCCCCCGTTGCCCTGGAATTGATTCCAACTCAGTGACCTTGAAGGACAGAGCAGAACTGCCCCGTAGGGTTCCGGGACTGTGGCTCTTTGTGGAAGCAGCCTGTCACATCTTTCACTTGGGAAGTGGCTGGTGGTTCAAACCACTGACCTTTCAGTTAGCAGCCAAGCACTTTAACCCAGGTGGTCAGGTCCTATTGATAGCTTACCACACTGTAAGTGATTTTTAAATAGTTACAAACACTTTAGCCCTATTGCTGGGACAGTAGTGACTTAGCTTGGATTTCTGGGGCTTGCTGTTTTCCTCTATCGAAATGCAGCCTATAGTAAGGAAAGCAGGAGAGCGCAAACAAGTGCTGATGTTAGTAGCGATTTGTCACAGTGTCCAGCCAGCCTGCAAGGTAAGGGAAAGCAGGAGAGGGCAGAGAAGTGATGTTAGTGACGATGTGTCCCTTCCAGCTGCACCCACAAGGGCTTCATCACCAGTCCCCCCAGGCCTACCCTCTGGGGGACCCCAGGCAGGGGATCCTGGAGTTTCTAAGCTGCCTGCTTTGAGGCCTGATGGGGCTTGTTTTATGCTTTGTCACACTGCCGCTAGAATCATGTCTCATTCTGGATTCCAGTTTTTCCCCCAGAATCAGCCAAGCGTCCCAGACCTCTTCGTAAATGAAAAACTTGTGTCAGGTGCCATTGAGACAGCTGTGGCTCATAGTGGCTGTGTGTTCCACAGGACAAAACAGGGCCCAACCCTGCCCCACCTCTGGGATCCATGCTGTGAAGAACTGTCCCGGAGACGAGTTTTCTCCCAGATAACCCTGCGGGGCAAAAAAAGGGAAAGACTCAGGTTTTGATCAACTGTTTTGTGAACTGATGTAACTAAAATACCAAACCAAACCCCCTTATCATTGTGTTGATGTCAACTCCTGGGGACCCTCCATCAGCTCTCTAACCCTGTCTGTAAATCCTAACGACAGCAGACTGCCTCATCTTCTCTCACAGTGTTGCTGGTAGGTTTGAACTGTCAAATTCCTTAACCTACAACATGGCTGAAGATCTTGGAACTAATTATGGGCACAATATTTGTTTGTTTCTTATACACAGAAACAAATATAAGTGGTAAGTCATGATAGATGGAGAAAAGACTGAAACTGTCAACAACTTCATCTTACTTGGATCCACAATCGGTAGTTTGGTACCAGCAGTCAAGAGATCAGGAGACATATAGCGCTGAGAAGGTCTGCAGTCAGGAACCTCTTCTTATTACTGAGGAGCCGTGATGTTGGTGTGAGGACAGAAGTGCCTTTGAGACAGACCATGGTCCTTTCAGTCACTTGCTATGCATCTGAGAGCTGGACAGTGAATAAGGATTACAGAAGAAGGATTGATGCCTTTGAGCTGTGGTGTTGGAGAAGAGTATTGACATCCCATGGACTGCCAAGAGAACAAACATATGTCTTGGAGAAGGAACAGCTAGAGTGTCCTTGGAGGCAAGGACGGCGAATGTTCATCTTGCGGACTTTGGGCATGTTTCTAGGAAAGGCTGTTCCTTGGAGAAGGACATCATTCTTGGAAAAGCAGGGGACAGTGGAAGAGAGGAAGACCCTTAGCCAGGAGGACTGACAGTGATTGCAGCAATTAGCTTGAGTATGTCAGATTGTGAGGATGGCACCGGACAGGAATGCGGGCAGATCTGTCGTTCACAGGGCTGCTGTGAGGCCTACTAGATTTGGTGGCATTGCCAGCAACATACAAGGAAAAGAAAAATGTATTGCATGAGGTTCAATTTAGGAAAATTGTTTCGTTCTGATATGGGGGGTAATTTAGGTGAACATCCAGAGATGTGTTATTAGTGCTGTTGAATCAGCTCTGACTCTTAGTGACCCTATAACAAAACAGAAGTGCCCAGTGTACAACAGAAAAGCGGGATCACACACGACCAGAAACTAAAAACCTAAACCCAGTGATGATAAATGCAGTTCAACTCATTGCTGTCAAGTTAGAGCTGACTCATGCTGCACCTCCTGGATTTTCAGAGGCTGTACATCAGGCCAGAGGAGATTGCTCATGGTTCTCCCTTGGAGCAGCTGGTGGATTTGGTGCCTTTAGGTTGGCAGCACAACTCCTTCCCCGCTAGGCCACCAGAACGCCCTAATGGTAATGATTACAAGGCCCTTTGTCAAGTGGCAGGGAAGAGAAGTGTTAGACATGAGTTCGGGCCCGTTAGCGCTGCGTGTTCTGATAGCCACACGCGGTCCTTTGAGGAGAGTGGGATCACGCGGCTTTAAGGGGTCTTTGTGGCACTGGCTCTGTGTGTTGTTGCTCTAACGGAGACTGTCTTCACAGAAACCCTGCAGCAGCTCCACCAGCAGCTGGTCGAAGCGGAGCGGAGGTCGATGACGTACTTGAAGCGGTACAATAAGATCCAGGCCGATTACCACAACCTCATCGGAGTCACGGCGGAGCTGGTGGATTCCCTGGAGGCCACAGTCAGTGGCAAGATGGTAAGGAATGTCCCCAGCTGTGCCCGGGGACGCCCGAGAGCCAGGACTGATGGCCTGTGTTGTCCGGGTCTCGGAGCTTCCCACCTGGATGGGGGAGGCCTGGCCACTTGTCCTGTCATTGGTGGTTAGATGCCATCAGGTAGTAACTCCAGGTGACCATGTGTACAAGAGTGCCACACGCCCCCGTCCTGCGCCAGCTCCACAGAGCTCCAGCTCTGCCCTTTCGGTCTTGCAAAATTTACGTTGGTCTGTGCTCCTCTCTGGAGTATATTCACTTTATAGACCGGTCTGTTGTTCTCTGGGACTGGGGTCACTTCCAGGTGAGAAGGGTGTCCGAGGGGTGGTCTTAGTGGAAAATGCTTGCAGTTTGTCTTCTCTGCCAGGCTTCTGCCTGCACCTGGCTTCTGTAGGTTTTACTGTACTGTTGTGTCTGTTTCAAGATCTGGAAGCCTCTGGTGTAGACTCTGTTAATAGGGGCTCTCTGGTCACTCCTAAGCTGATGGAGCCCACCTCCTGCTTCAGAACATCACGGGCCCCATGGAAGAGCCCAGGCTGTGTTTGGAGCTGTTTTTAATCATGCACTTGGAATATTTGACCTGTTTTCCCTAACACATTCTCTATCACAGCTTTATTTCTCTACCTTATCCTTTCATTGGTAAAGAATAGATTGTCCAGCGCAGGAAAAAGAATAATACTTAACTGGTAGCATAAAAACGCAGGGTCGGGGAGAAATACCTGCTGGCATGGAGGACAGAGAAAGATATTTATGAATTGGTTTTGTATCCACAGCTGCCTTTGGCAACTATATTAATCTGATTCTTTGATTGGCTCCATTGTGTCCTGTTTTGACAGTTGTATTGTCTGCTAGGAAAAGTGGCCCCATGTTGAAAGATGGCATGGAGGTGGCTTCGTCAAGGTCGTGGAGATGTGTAGACCATGCTGAGAAGTTTGTGTCCAGTCCTGTACCTTAGTCAGAAGCTATGAAATGCATTTTTTTAAAGTAGGACGTTGAACTTTCTCAGTTAGCTTTGGGAGGGTGGTTTTGTTGTTTTAGAAATAATATGTAATAACTTTTCTGTAATATGAACAAAATGTCAGAACAGAAGGAAAAAAATGGCTCGTATAACTCACCTGTTGACAGAAGTTAACATAGTTAGAAAATGTAAACAGTACAGAAAGAAATAAGAACACTTTTCTTCCGCCTTCTCTCCTGTTAAAACCTAACTGCCGTTGTCCTGGGTGTGCCGCTTACAGCTCACGGTGCTGCCCTGTCTGTTGTTGGCCTGAAAGTTGACTTTGCTGATTTAAGTTCCCTTCCCGGCTTTAAGCGTAACGAGGGTCATGGTCTCTGGATTCCACCAGTCTTTATCAAGCCAGTGAGCCTGGTCTTTTTCATAGTTTTGAGTTTTATCCCAAACCTTTCTTTGTGATTTCTTTATATTTTTTAAAGTAGTAAATAAACTTGAGCATTCCTTTTGCTTTTGGGGAAGGAATGCATGTAAAAGGAAAAGTTAAAAATACAAGAGGGGAAGAGGGGATATTAAGTCTGGGTACTGTAGGATTTCTCTCAGTTACTTGCTGTGCATCTGAAGGTTGGACAGTGACTAAGGATGACAGGAGAAGAATCGATGCCTTTGAGTTGTGGTGTTGGAGAACATTGACTATTTCGTAGACCGCCAAGAGAGCACACCGTTCTGTTCAAGAGGAAGGGAAACCAGGCTCTTCCTTGGGGGCAAGGATGGTGAAACTTCGTCTCACATACTTTGGACATGTTGTCAGGGGGAGCCAACCTTGGAGAAGGACATTGTGCTTGGAAAGATGAGGGTCAGTGGACGAGAGGGTGACCCCCCCCAATGAGGTGTATTGACCCTGTTACTGTAACAGTGGGCTCAAGTAGATGAGAGATGACAAGGATGGTGCGGGGGTCAGATCCTGTGTCCACAGGTCACTGAATCCCAGACAACAGCACATGACAACCTCTACAACTGTATGACGTCAGGGTGTGAACTCAAGGGCCAGGGAGGAGCTCTGGCCTTGTGCTGATCCGCTCTTTGAAGCTTCACACCCTGCTCACTGTCCAGAGGGTTCTCCACAGGCTGCTTCCGTTTCTTCTGTGACTAAGAAGGGGACCTAGGCGGCATGGGAGGGATTTTAAAGCCCACGTCTTTGCACCAGCACAAGATCATAGCTGACTCGCTGGTTTTTTATTTCAGTCATCTGCTTCCCTTCATTTAGAGTACAATGCCCGTCTCAGTTACCCGAGTGCTGCTGGAACAAGTGGGTGGCAGTAACAGAAGACAGACAGTTTGTGTCCTTGCAGTATTAGAGGCTGGAAGTCCAAGTTCAGGGCGCTGCTCTCTTTCTGTGGGTGCTGGAGGAAGGCCCCTGTTCCCTTCAGCATCCGGAGGCCCATCGTTCCTCGGCGATGTCTCTGTGTCTCTGCCTTGTTGCTGAGGACCCGCCCAGCGTCGGGTCTGTGGTCCGCTGACACACTCCTCTCCTGGCACTTCTTTCTTGCTGATACTGAGGTCCCCATCTCTCCTGGCTTTTTTCTTCCTTTATCTCTTGAAAGTTAAAAGGTACTGTAGGCCACACCCAGGGGAAACTCCCCTTACGTTGGATCAGGGCTGTGAAAAGTATTATATCCCACCCTTATTTTTTTCTTATTCATTTTTATTTTTTACAAAGGGTTTAATTTCACGTTGACCAGCTATTATTTGATACATATTCTTTGTCTTCAATAATGAATTGAAATTAAGATTGATTGAGCTTTTTTCCATACCCTTAATGATTTGACAGCTGTTACGGAGGATAGTGACATCCATGGTACTTCATTATAAAGTAATTTTGGGGAACGTAACGCTCTCTGTAATACTGTTCTGTGATCGTCGTGTAGTTTATCGGCAGGGTTTCCTGCCAGACCCAGTGCTTTCACTCCTGGCAGCAAAGCAGCCCATGGTTTTTCCTGTTCACCCCATCAGTGCACATTAGAGAGGGTCCGTGCTGCTGCCGAGAGCCCCAGTGGCCTACTGTGTAAGGAGGGGTACTGCCACTCAAAAGGCACGCAGTTTGAATCCACCAGCTGCTTCTAGGGAGAAAGATGGGCAGCCTCCTTCCATGTGATTTACAGGCTCTGAAAACCTGCTGGAGGGTCAGCGACGAGTCTGTTCTGACTCGATCGCAATGAGTTGCTTGAAGCTAGGTGTGAAAGCTGGAAGTTGTTGCTAGTTGGATCGGAGGTAGTTCTGAACCTTTACTTGACGCCCTCCTGTCCTCTCTGCAGATCACCCCAGAGTACCTCCAGAGCGTCTGCGTCCGTCTCTTCAGCAACCAGATGCGGCAGAGCCTGGCACACAGCGTGGACTTCACCAGGCCCGGCACGGTGAGGCCCTCCTCCACCTGCCCAGTCAGGAAACAATACCCCACAAAACCCAAAGAGCGTGAGAGAGTGCCCCCCAGGCTCTGCATTTCACTGGCTTCTGAGGTCACTGAGCTCTAAGAAGAAAGTGAAAGCTGTTTGTAAGGAAGAGCGGGAGGCAGCTTCAGGGGAGGAGCTGCTCTCCTCGGTTGAGTTTCTGCTGGTGAACCGAGGGCTGGAGGGCGCACGGAGGGGAAAGGGATCGGAAACTCTCAGGAGTTCTTGACTTGAAATGACCAGGGCCTTAGAGGAAAGTGGGAAAGATGGTGGAAAGGACGACATAATACTAGTCACCCAGATGTGTCCACCTCAGGCTGGCCTCAGAGACGCTGCGGGGTCGGTTCCAGACCACCACAGAAAAGCGAATGGCACAGTAAATCCAGTCACAGGCCGGTTTTGGGTTCCAAGTGCACATATATGTTAGTGACACTGCTCTGCAGTCTGTGATCAGCTGTGTGCCCGTGTTATAAAAATGCTTAAGTGTTGTGAGAATCACCAGAGTGCGACAGAGACACCAGGTGCGCACCTGCTGCTGGAGAAATGGCACAGATAGACTTGACTCGAGGCAGGGCTGCCACAAACCTTTAATTTGTAAAAACACAGTATCTGCAAAGGGCACTAAAACGAGGTCTGCGTGTGTTAACACGCTACCCAGCCTGGTGTAACTCTACACACACACACGCGCACGCACGCACACACACGCACATACTGTTAACACACTACCCAGTCTGGTGTAATTACACACACGCGCGCACACACACACGAACGAGGTCTGCATATGTTAACACACTACCCAATCTGGTGTCACTCTACACACACACGTGCGCACGCACACACACACATGAACGAGGTCTGCATGTATTAGCACACTACCCAACCTGGGGTCACTTTACACACACACACACACACACACACACACACACACACACACATGCACACACACGGGATCATGGAGACACACACACATACAAACGAGGTCTGCGTGTGTTAACACACTACCCAATCTGGTGTCACTCTACACACACACGAACGAGGTCAGCCTGTTTTAACATACTTGCCTACCTGTGTCTACCTAGTGTCATTCTCCCACATGCTCACACACACACAGAGTTGTCTCCTGACCCATTCGAGGGTGAATTACATGTGTGTGGTTACTGACTTGTGAATTTTCTTTTATGATCTCAGCATTTCTTTAGTATCAGCACAGTTGTCTTACCAACTCCGCTGCCCATTTTCCGGTTTTGATCACTGAGCCAGTGATGTTCTTTGGAGCGTTTTTCTCCTGCGGGCATCGGGGGCCCAGGACCGAATTTCGTTGTTTTGGCTCTATATCGTCCCACCCTCTATGTGTTTCCCCATCCATCCTTTCTTTCGATGATGTTGACCTTTTATAAAGAATACAGATGATCGCTCCTTTGTGTTTGATGTTCCCTCACGTTCTGCAGCCCAGGCCAGAATGTTGCCATAGCTGTTAGGTGAAGACTCAGAGCTCCCTGCGCCCAGCAGAACCAGCACCCCATCCTGCTTCAGCCGCACCGTGCTTGTGTATGAAGCACTGTTCACGCGTGTGTCCTCTGCAGCAGGACAGTGCCGTGAACATGCACTGGACGGTCATGAATCAGCATTGACTAGATGGCAGGGAGTTTGGGTTTGGTTTGGATACTGATAAAGATTCTTTTGGAGAATCAGCATATTATCTGTGGGCTAGTGAGTTTCCTCACTTGAACCCCAGAATCAACCAAATGAACCCACCCAGTGCTTCTCACCTCCCTCATCAGTACAAGACTTAAAAGAGGCTGTGGTGTGGAGGAACAGCAGCCCTGGTGTGTCCCAGAGCCACACAGAAGGGCACGGTGCCTGGCCAGCTGTGCTCCTAAGTCCACAATCCAGTGGGGCTGCCTCTGGGGGCAAACAGGGCTCACATTCGGGAAAGGGCATGAAGGGAGCCCTGGGCAGAGGGGGCTCTGCCCTCACCCAGCTCATGACCATATATCTGTGTCCAAAAGTCTGCTCAGTTAATCAGATCTGGCACCCCAATCCGAGCTTTCCCCACAGGACTCCCAGTGCCTACGTTCTTGTCATAACCTTGTTTGAGGGAGAGGGAAGCCTCTCAGGCAGCCCCTCCCAGTGTGGCCTTCATGTCACCTCCCTAACCCTAAGCCTGTCACCCCGTGGTCCTTCCCAAGCCAGGCCCCACAAAGGAGAGCCCGCTCTTCACCAGGCCACAGAAATTGGATTCTGTTTTATCAGGAACCTGGTGTTAAGAAGTAAGAGGAGAAATTATTCCTGGGAGAGATGCAGGGGGTGGGGTTTGTTTTCTGCGATAACAGAAGGCACTCATGGGTGTATGTTAACCAGAAAACTAGCAGTAAATTAGTAAGTGAGCAGTAAATGAGACAAAAAATAAACCCCTCTCTCACACCCCATCTCACCCTCCTCCCCTCTCACCCTCCTCCCCATCTCACCCTCCTCCCCATCTGACCCTCCTCCCCATCTCACCCTTCTCCCCTCACTTTCTTACTCAGCTGCTGGGCTATTCCTGCAGTTCATCCCTAACCCTTTAAAACTGGCTCAATGCTGTGTCTCAGAAACGCTTGTCTAAGGAGAGGAAATCAATTAAGTGGGGAAACGACAGCCTTTTTAACAAAGGGTGTTGGAAAAATTGGAAAACTATCTGCAGAAAACTCAAGCAAGAGCCACACTTCATATGCAAAAACCAACTCAAAGTGGTGCAAGGACATAGGA
>NW_006399877.1:8923574-8940522 GCF_000299155.1 Elephantulus edwardii | reverse complement strand
AAACATTTACAGAGATTTTGGGCTTCCACTCATTCATTGTTGCACTATTCTCTCTACCCTCCTCCCAGTTTGTTCTTGTCCAAATGCCACCAACTTGGGGGAGAGGTGGTCAGGGAGGAAAATGTGCAACAATGAATGAATGGAAATCCAAGTTCTCTATAAGCTTTCATTAAAATCTCAATTAAATAAAAAATAAAGACAAGGGGAAAAATGCTTGTCTGACCCCTGGCTTTTCCTGGAAAGAGTGTCAGGATTGCTTTTTTGTTTATTTACTCTCAGCAGTCACGCTGATGCAGAGCTTAGCCAACAAGAATGCATTTTGAAAGATAAAATAATACTTAACTATTAAAAACGGGATACTGATGAATTTTATTTGTGGAAATATGAATTAGCCAGTGTCACCACTTTTTCCATTCTTTTTTTCTATTAATTTATTATGCAAATATTTTCGTTTAGGCATCTGACTTGTGGAGGTACTTTCTTACCTCTTGAGGATCTTTAATGTGTATGGTGGTGTTTTGTTTTGTTTTATTTTTCTTAAATCAGTTGCCATTGTTTGATTACAACTCACAACAGCCCCTGTGTCAGAGTAGAGCCGTCCTCGGGATGGGGTGGGGGGTGTGTTTCCAGTGGTTGGGTGTGTGGAAGTAGATCACCAGACCTTTCTTCTGAGGCGCCCCATTCTGCACTCAAACTTCCAGCCTTGCTGTTACTGACTGAGGACATCAACCTTCTGTCCTACCCAGGGACACCTAAAGTGAGCGATTGAGATGACTTTCAACCTTACTTTCTGAAATTCTCATCATTTAAGTCAATAATGTAAAATAGGTGCTATCAAGTTGAGTGTGACTCATAGCGACCCTATGAACAACAGTCTGAACCCTGTCCTGTCCTGTGCCAGCCTCACCGTAGCTGACACACTGAGCTCATTGCGGCAGTCAGCGTGTTGGTCCACGCTTTGGGAGTCTTCTTTCTCTCATTGACCCTCCACCTTTCCAAGTTTGATGTTCCTCTCCAAAGAACAGCCTCTCCTAGTAACAGGCCTGCAGTATGTGAGGTAAACCTTCATCTTTGCCTCCAAGGACCACTCTGGCTGCACTTTCTCCAAGACAGATCTTTTTTATTATTATGGGTCAATAATAGGAATAGATATTTTCTTTAACTTAAAAAAGATCAAGTTTAAGAATTTAAAAACACACAAGACCAATTATCATTTAAAAGTGGGTTTTGTCCACTAGAGAAAGAGGGGTTATCTCTTCCTGTGCCAGTCAGATCCGATTCGATGGTTCACACCAAGAAAAATGTAGGTTTTGATGTCTCTATGTGGGAAACTCCTGTAAATATTGCAGAGACAAGCAAGCCATAAGGAGCCATTCGATGGGGTCCCTTATTTCTTACATTACGTGAGAAGTCCTGAAGAGCCCACTCTTTGAAGTCATGTCTCCTCTCATTTATTCATCCATTAGGCATGACTGAGTCCCTCTGTCCATGCACTGTGCTGTGTGCTGGGGACACGTCTGCAACCCTTATGTCGCTCAGTGTCTAGTGAAGGAGAAAGACACCGAAGGAACTGGGAAATCTGTTCACTGTGGTCCCAAATCACAGCCTGCTCTTGTCGAGTTGCTTCTGACTCTGAGTGGCCGGGTGGGGAGAGGAGCGCCGCCCAGCAGGTTTCTCAGGCTGCACACCTGGAAAGGGAGCAGATGGGCTTGTCTCTCTCCCAGGGAGTGGTTGGTGGACTTGAACTGCAGACCTTTAGGTTAGCAGCCTGTTGTTTTATCCACTACACCACTAGGGTGCCTTCTATATAATGATTGCTGGTAATGCAGGCTAACTAGGCTACAGACAAATTCTGTTCTTAAGTCTGTCTGGAAGTAAGATTTGTACATAAATTGGAACAGACAGATCTAGTTCATAATGTTACTATGTGGTATGTAGTGCATTTTTCTATGCATAAAAACCGTTAAAGAAGCATTTCTGGATATACCTTTAGCACAGTACAGTCATGCTGTAGTTGTTATTATGTTCTGTAAAATTGACTCCAACTCACAGCGACCCTGTGCACATAGCTCTAAACCCTGCTCTGTCCGGAGCCAATCTCACTGACCGACACACCTACTCTCATTACCCTGGTTACTGTGTCATTCCATTGCATCTGAGGTCTTCCTCTCCTGGACTGTCCCTCCACCATCCCAAGCATGATGTCATTCTCAAAGGACTGGTCCCTCCTGGCAACATGCCCAAAGTATGTGAGACAGAGCTTCAGAAGCATTGCCTCCAAGGAGCAGCTTGGCTGTACCCTCTCGCGGACAGACCTATTCCCTTAGCAGTCCATGGGATATTCAGTACTCTTCTCCAGCACCACAGCTCAAAGACGTCAATTTTTCTATCCTACTTAGTCATTGTCCAGCTCTCTGATACATAGCAAGTGATTATGAAGACCATGGCCTGGATCGGGCACACCTTAGTCTCTACTCTGACATCCTTGCTCCACAGCACTCTGGAGAGGTCCCTGACAGCAGATTTGATGTACATAGCCAAGAAGCACTTGTTTGCTACCATGAACCATTGCCTACCTTTTGCGTTTTGGTTCATAGTTAAGGGCCATAGCTGTGTTGGTTGCTATGGCTCACGAGTTGCCTTGACTTCTGAGGCCATGGAATGCTACTTGTATGTAAGCCTGCTTGTGGCCTTCTGGGGGCAAAAAACCTTGCTCGAAGTGAAGTTGCCACAAGCCTTCAGTTTATAAGTTACTGTGAAGCAGTGCAGTAAGGCATGGTGTGCCTAATCTGCTGCATTTTAGTTTGAGCTAATCTTTTAAATTGCATATGATTTATAATAGAGAAAATCTTGCACATGTGTTGATGAAGTGCTGTCTCAGTGATGTAGGATTAATGCACTGCAGTCAGTGTCTAACGGGTCTGCTCTCTTCTCTCCCTCCGCCACCCCCAGGCTTCAACCATGCTGAGAGCCTCCTTGGTTCCCATGTAAGTAATTGTCTGGCCACCTTTCCCCTTAGTGACCCCATGGAGCAGGGTAGACCCCACCCCAGGGCTTTCCAGGCTGTTTGGAAAATAATGGGGGCACATAACCAGCTCTTCCTGCTTTGGAGGGCGGTCCCAGGGCTCCTAAGTAAGTGTTCTTTGAAATTTGTATTAAGGAAAAGAATCAGGAAGAGGATTGGAATTCTAGGTAGCGGTTAGTAACTGCTTATCTTAACAGCCTCCTGAAGAGAGATGCCTTTAATTAGCCACTATGATAAGTGGATATAAAAGGAAATACCACAAATGATAAGCAAGGCCAATCAGGGGAAGTGTCTTTGCATATCAGATCCTTATTTGATCAAGGATCAAGTATGTATCAAGTGGGATGTAATTGTTAAATCTTTTCTGTGGTGTTCTCTGACCGGTCACTTTGATCTGATTGCATAGGACAGTCAGCAGAGAGCGGCAGTACTCAAGTTTATTCCTCTGCTGGTTCACACTGTGGCTGGGACACCAGATAGCCTTGTGTGAGCTTGAATGTTCCCACTCAAGTTCATTCCCGTCTCAGCCTTGGTTGTGCCCCATGCATCGGAATCCACAGATGTGTGTGTGCACTGGGAATGAAGAACTGGGAAGACTGGGAAGGAGAACAAGGAGGGTCTGGTGACCTTACAGCAGGTGATTCAGACCCGCCCGCATCAGAGAGAAAGGACTGGCAATCTGACTGCAGCCAAGAACACCCATGGAGCAGGTCTCTGTGACACGCTGCGCCACCGTGTGTCAGTATCAACCTGACGCCAGTGGGTCTGGAGCAATTTTAGTCTAATGTTGTCACGAGGACAAAAGGAGTTAATAGGTGTAAAGCAGAGTTGACAGTGCCTGGAGTGTAACAGACACTCTCGGGGTGCTTGCTGGTGAACCCTCAGTTTGAGGTTAACCTCCGTGGTATAAGAGGCAAGGTCACCTGCAGAGTTACCGGAGGCTGGTTGGAGGGTGAGCCTGGGAGGACATGGTCTGAGATGGTGAGAGGATGGCTGGACCGTGGGCACCCAAGGTGCTGAGCTGCTTAATTGACACACTGCCGAGTGAGTGTGGCCCGGGTTTTCTCTGTCCCCCAGAAGAGACGTCCAGATGCAGCACATTATCATGCTTGGCGCTGTCATCGGATTGTTTTCCCAAAAGGACAAGAATGTGCTTAAAGAATTTTTTAAAATTTAACTTTTCATTTTGGGATCATTTTGGAGTTGCACAAGTAGTTACAACCCCACTGCCACTGAGTTGATTCTGACTCCTGCATCCCTGCAGGCCCACAGCCTCAGACACCCTGTAGGATCCCGCCACACATTTCTGATGGGTTTGGATGGCAGTCAAATGCTCTGACCTCAGCACGGTCCTTTGCTGGCCCAGCTCGGTCCAGAACCGCGCACTGCTTCCGTCCTCATGGCTTCCTCTGGCTTTGGAGCCGTTCCTCTTGTCTCTCGTGACCAGGATGCTTTTGAAGAATTCCAGCCAGTTCTTGACATTAGAAGAAGCCTGTTTGTTACACTTTACACTCACACTAAAACCTGTCTTAGGTGGGGAGGGTGTCAGGCAATTGCCTTGCACAGGGGGGTGTGTACTGACTGTGGGGTGCATAGAAGATGCTCCCCACAGAGGCCTTTCCTGACATCTCATGTGTCCTCAGCTCTGGGCCTTTCCCCTCTAGAATCTCATTCTGCCTTTTAAAAATCCCAGGATTACCCCTAGAGCCCTAAACCCACCGTAATGAGTTGGTTACAACATAGCAGGACCTTCCCTTGGGTTTCTGAGGGTGGAAGTCTTTCCAGGGGGAAGCGGCCCACGGCTGGTGGTTTTAAACTGCTCATCTTCTAATAACAGCCTGACTCATTCCATGCCACCCCACCAAGGCGCCTTACACTCACTAATAGTAACGAAAGGGAGCAGGTACATTTTTGTCTTTTCTGGAAGTAATGCATGTTCTTTATAAAAAAACTTCATTGCTAGGGAGCTCTGGTGGCCTAGTGACAGGAAACTGCTCTGCAGTCCTGAAGGCACGCAGTTCAAATCCACCAGCTGCTCTACGGGAGAAGGATGGGCACTCTCCTCTTGTGTCTCTGAAAACCCGCCGGAGGGTCAGCTATGGGTCGGTTCCGACTCAGCTGTGCAGAAGAAAACGTCAACGCTATAGAGACATGAAGGAGAACATGTCAGTTACTCCAGATTCTGCCACCACAGAGAAGCACTGTTACCCCATCTCCGTCCTGCTCCTAAAGCAAGCCCAGCGTCGTTTGTCCTTTCCCCAGCCTCTTGATGAATCCCTTTCTTACGGCATGCATATCCCTGGAGATTGGCCGAGTCATGTTTGAATACTGAGGGTAGAGACTGGCTTTGTTTTCTCATTTTGAAATAATCATTGACTCCGAAGAAGCTGCAAAATAGGACATCGAGTCCTGAGCCTTTCGCTTGGCCTCCATCAGCGGAGACCACTGTGTGACTGCAGTCCATGTCCAAACAAGGAAATGACGCAGAGCCAGGACTGCTATGGCGACAGACATCCCGTTTCCTCCCCTTTTCCCATGCTCACTGGCACCCAGCGGAACAGAGGCAGGTGTTGGGTAGGCCAGAGCGTGTAGGTCCCAGAACACTGGCCTCTGGTAGTGGAAACCAGGCTTCCAGTCCTTCTCTGGAGGACTTGCTTATTGTTCTGCAGTTCATCTCACAGGCATGTCCCGGGGCTGCTTCCTGATGGCTTCCTGATGGTTCCCTGCTCCTCTTTGGAGGGCCAGGCCTTCCACTCACTGCTCATAGCTGTTGTCTGTTCCCAGTCCAGAACCTCCGACTTCTTGGGACCTACTGCTGCCCATGGACTTTGGGCATGCCTCAGGGCCCCGAATAGGTAGATCTCTAGTGGAAAGGTCTGATGCCCATCACATGGTATCTTGGCCTTAGGTGGACTTGGCCTGAGTCCAGCCATTTCTAAACTAAACTCCTTGTTTTAGGCAAAATGTTAAGGAGAACTCTAGTACAACCAGCAGAAAAGGCAGAGCCTAGCGGTGGTGCTGGCTGGGCGCCTAGATCGCAGCCCTGCGTGGGCCCCGGAGTTAGTGCCAGGAGCGTCGGGAGGCTCTGGCCGCACACCCAGCACCTTCTATTGACGTCATGATGCTCCGGAGGCCTGACCACTTGCCCTTTTCTTTTTCTTTGAACTTACCTCGCTGAGTAGGAAACTGAAGGATGTCCCCTTACTGCCCTCCCTGGATTATGAGAAACTGAAGAAGGATTTGATTTTGGGGAGCGACCGCTTGAAAGTCTTCTTGTTGCAGGCTCTGCGTTGGGTAGGTACCTTGCCCCAGGAATTGGGGGGGGGGGGAGTCCAATAGCAACAAACAAAAACACATGACTGTATTGGATTTCTCAGCTGGCTACCTTGCTTTTATCTTTCAACCCATTTAATAGAAGACTTGTTCCCTGCTGCCTGGGTACCAGGAGATAAGGTTAAGCTAGGGCACAGAAGCTGCTTCTGATGATAGACTCGGCCTCATCTTCAAAATCTTGGTGTTAACAACACCTTTGCCCTTGATGTTCAGTCAGTGACGTTATAGAGGTCTCTGCGGGTGGGTATCTTTTCTGGTCCTCTGCTGAGCCACGTGTGGGGGCCTGTAGACAAACCCAAGCCTGCTGTGGTCAGGTACTGCTGTGTGGTGGACAGCAAGAAGCGATGGCTATTCACCTCACCTCTTCAACCATCCTGAGCCACCCAGCCTCAGGCTTCCAAAGGGGACCCCAAAAAGCTTCTTCTGATATTTCTCAGATTAACATTAAAACGGTGAAAATGAGAATACAGTGATTAATCCATCCAAAAGTCAGTGCCACGTGTCAACATAAAAAACCATAGTTTTCAGGACAGAAGTTATATTTTCCAAAACACTCCACCCAAAAATTAGTATAGGAACAACATTGTTTTTGTTGTTGTTGTTATGTGCCGTCGAGTTGCTTGCGACTCATAGCGACCTTATGTACAACAGCCTTAAACTCCACTCTGTCCTGTGCCAATCGCACTGTCTGACACTCCCATCCCGATTATCCCAATCACTGAATCAATCCACCTCATAGAGGGCCTTCCTCTCCTGCGCTGTCCCTCCACCCTCCCAAGCATGATGTTCTTCTCCAAGGACCGGTCTCTCCTCACAACATGTCCAAAGTATGTTAGACGGAGCCTCAGAATCCTTGCCTCCAAGGAGCCACCCGGTTTAACCCTTTCCAGGACAAATCTGTTTGTTTTCCTGGCAGTCCATGGTATTCTCAATACTCTTCTCCAGCACCACAGCTCAAAGGCATCAAAGGAGGAACAACATTATTCTACACTTTTACCAGTTCCTTCACTGTCTGCCTTAACAGAGGACAGCTGGTTTCTCACATCAGTTTGTCCCAGTGTCCACTGCACATCAGCACCGAGAGAGGGAGACACGGCACCTCTTTGTGTTTTCAGGAAAGTAATTTTGACCTCATGAATATCCAGAAGGTTCTGGAGAGTCCTCAGCATTTCTTGGACTGCACTGTGAGAACTGAAGTCCTGAACCTACCCTGCTTGACCCTTGAATGCCACCATCTGTCCTAACTTAGCCCGTCTGAGGGCCAGGCCCTCATGGGCCCCTGGATTTCTGAGTATTATGGCAACAAAATGCCACTGAGACATTCCGCCATCTCTGCCTGGAGGTGGTCTCCTCACGTTCCACTTCCAGTTCAGTGGTGCCTTGTGGAGGGTGGGCTGGAGAAGAGCCTGGAGGGGTCATCCAAGTGCAGCAGGAATCCGTGGGGTCTGCTGAGGCCTCTGCCTGAGGCGTGGTCGGTTGACCAGTGTCGGTGGGGTAGCCTGAGTGACAGTAGCCCAGCTGTGGCCTCTACTCCCATTACCACACTCATCTTCAGTAGCGACCAAGTTTGTTCACTTAGCACTTACGTCAGTCCGTACCACTCCTGACCACCTAAGAGGACAAGGTGGGTTTTTTGGTGGTAGGTTTGTTGTTGTTGTTTTCTAGGGGAAGGACATTTTCTTAGAATAACCAGGAAAAGGGGAGCTCTGGTGGCCTAGTGGCAAGGAGCTGCAACTACAATCCCAGAGGCACACGGTTCAAATCCACCGGATGCTCTGCCGGGGAAGGAGGGACAATCTCTTCCTGTACCAGTCAGATCTGATTTGATGGTACACTCACACAAAAATAATAAAATAAAAATTTAAAAAAAAAGAATAACCAGGAAAAAGAAATGTCTTATGTGCCGCAGCCTCCTGAGTCCACACCTGTCTAGCTTCAGTGTACTTGACAGAAAGGCAGCACCCCGATTGTGAGGTTTCCCAGGGGAGCTGCCTCCAGCATCCCCACCGTCACCATAGAGGAGAGCACGTCCTTGGTTGATTGACTGGCTGATGAACTAGCCCCCGATCGAACGTCGAATCTTTGGTTTGCTTTAATGTGTAGTTTACTGGCACTTCCTTTTCAAGCAGAATTACTCTTAGGACATTTTCCTCCAGGCCAACACTTAGGCCTCTTGTCTTTATCCATGCAGCGCTTGACCACGTCCCACCCTGGGGAGCAGAGGGAGACGGTCCTTCAAGCCTACATCAGCAATGACCTCTTGGACTGTCACAGCAGCAACCAGGTAGGTGTGGGACAGGCCAGAGCCCAGCCTTCGTTCTGGGCAGTGGGGCTTTGTTTCCTGGCACTTTTCCAGCATGGTGGCCACATGGCAGCTTTGAGCGCCTGTGAGCTGAGCTCCACTTGTCCCCGTGGACACTGGCCCCGTGGACACTGGCCCCGTGGACACTGGCCCCGTGGACACTGGCCCCATGCTGTCATAGCTTGGGTCTGTCTCTGGGTCCTTCTCCTG
This sequence comes from Elephantulus edwardii, assembly GCF_000299155.1. Lineage (NCBI taxonomy): Eukaryota > Metazoa > Chordata > Mammalia > Macroscelidea > Macroscelididae > Elephantulus > Elephantulus edwardii. The sequence continues at coordinate 8,931,652 of NW_006399877.1, read as the reverse complement.
TCACTGGTCCTGTTCTCAGATCTTTCCAGACTCCACTCTTTGTCATGAGTTCTGAAAACTGAGAATAAGTCTCCGAATGCATAGGGTAGATTAGCAGATTCCACCTTTTTTTCTACATGATGTAAAGTGTCTCTTTAGAGTATATTTTTTAAAATTTAATTTTATTAATTTTAATGAACATTTACAGAGATTTTGAATTTCCATTCATTCATTGTTGCATTTTTCTCCCTGCCACCCCCTCCAGTTCCCTCTTCTCTTTGAAAAGTAAAAGAAAAATTCCTTCATTGGTATACAATCCCCCCATCACCCTACCCCAAGTCCACTCCACTATGCAACCTTCATTCTGGACTTTTGTCATAACCATGATACCCAATCATATATCGCTTTTAAACTGTTCTATCCCTCATCTGTTGCAATGCAGTATACATAATTTATCCCTTCTTTCTCAGTCTCCCCACAGCCCCGATGTCAGTCCTGATTTACAGCAGTGGCACCATGCAGTATTTGTTCTTTTGTGACTGAGATCCATTTTGTATAATATTGCATGAGTTCCTTGTTTTTTCAGTGCAGCGTAGTATTCCATTGTGTGAATATACCACAGCTTCTCTATCCATTCATTTGTTGACGGGCACTTAGGTTGTTTCCAACTCTTTGTTGTTGTGAACAAAGCCACAATTAACATGGGTGTGCAAATATCTGTTTGGATGTCAGTTATGGTCTCTTTGGGGTATATTCCCAGTCAGTTATGGTCTTTTTGGGGTATATTCCCAGTAGTGGAATTGCTGGTCAAATGGTGTTTATATTTGCAACTTTTTGAGAAAGTGCCATACCGCCTACCACAGTGGTTGCACCATTTTACACTCCCACCAACAGTGAATAAGGGTTTCAGTTTCTCTGCAACCTCACCAGGATTTGTTGTTTGCTGTTCTGTTAAGTTTCTATACTAGGTAGTCCTTGACCTATGACATACCTGAGTTATGCAAAGCACATTTTTTAATGAGGGTGTGTGTACTTAAATTTTCGTGTATGCATGCTTTAAAATGTATCTGTAAGGTTTTCTCCTTTTTAATTTTGTAAGTGGAAGTTTACACGGCAAGTTTGTTCTTTTATTTTAGTTGGTAGTTCGTCCATAGATTGCTCTGTGACCCTGGTTTCAGTCCCTGCAATGTGTCAGCACTCTCCCCCTTTCCTCTCTGGGTCTCCTGTGTCCATTGATCCAAGCTCTGCCCCTCCGTGTCTTTTCATGTATGGTTTGGGCACATGCTGCCCTGTTGGTCTGTACGGTGTCTTGTTCTGAAGAGTACCTTTTTCATGTCATACGTTTTATGGGCCTGGCTGTTACTTTAAATCGTGTTCTGTTCTCTTTCTGTTCAGACGACTACTTTGTGGTATATGTAGAAGTTCCAGTGAACACAAGTTTTCTGGGATTCCCATTCTTCTCAATGTTAGCCATAATTTGTTATGATCCACATAGTCAAATGCCTTTGCATAGTCAGTAAAACACAAATAAACGTCTTTCTGGTATTCTCTACTTTTAGCCAAGATCCACCTGACATCAGCAGTGGTATATCCCTGGTGCCCCTTCTGAATTTAGCTTGAATTTCTGGCAATTTTCCACTCAGTGTAATGTACCAGCTGTTTTTGAATAATCTTCAGAAAGATTTTATTTGCATGTGATATTAATGACCTTGATAATTTCCACAATCTGTTGGATCATCCTGTTTTACGAATGGGAACAGGTATTGCGTTTCTTCCCATCAGCTGGTCTAGTAGCTACCTTCCATATTTTTTGGCAGAGCCTGGTAAGCCTATCCAGGGTTGCATCTGTTTCCTGAAACACTTCAGTTTATAGTCCATCAATTCCTGGGGTGTTGGTTTTGTTTTTTTTCCCCAATGCCTTCAACGCAGCTTAGTTTATTCTTCAGTGTCATTAATTTTTGATCTTATTCTACTTCCTGAAATTGTTCCCTGTCAACCTGTCCTTTTTGGTATAGTGACTCTGTGTGTTCTATCTTCTTTTGGTGCTTCCTGCATCATTTAAGAGTGTTCCCATGCAACTAGAGGCTTGAATTTGATCATCAGGTAGGGGCCTGCGTCTGAGTCCCCTCTTCCTCTCACTCACCGTTGTCCCCCCTCTTGCAGAGGAGTGTGCTCCAGCTGCTGCACTCACAGAGCGAGGCCGTGCGCCAGTACATGGCCCGGCTCGTCAATGCTTTCGCCTCGCTTGCTGAAGGTAAGTCAGCATGTGCTCTCCAGAAAGGAGAGCTGGGACTCCTTCTTCCCTTGAAAGTCAGTGCTCTCGCCCCAGGCTTCTCAGAGCTGATGCCCACGTCCTTAGTTTTTACCGCATCCTTAATGCAGCTTCTCAGAGGGTTCGTTCTCAGAGCTGATGGACACGGCCTCGGCCTTGACCGCACCTTCATGCAGCTTCACAGAGCTGATGCCCACGTCCCTCAGCCTTTACCACATCCTTAATGCACAGGATGCAGTTTTTGCTGGTTTGGGTTTTTTGTATTAATTTGAATGCAGTTTTGATGCTGCTCGGATTTGTCCTGTTGCTTTGTTTTGTAGCACAGTGGTGGTGCGGATGTGGGGCTTTCTTTACAAGCCTTCTCCTTTCCTTATTTGAGCTCTCTGGTTTCGTAATTGTAGTTTGAAATGTCAACAGTACAGAGTTAACGTCCTTTCTACTGTTTTCTGCATAAGCCACGATGAAGTTGGTGCAGCTGATTCCAGAAACCACTGTATCATTTTCTTCAGAAGACCATAACCTCTTCAACCAAGGAATCCTGTACATGTAACATTTTGGATAATTTTATGGTCTTAAAAAATCATTAAAACTTGTCTCTTCTACAAAGTTGATTTTAGTCAACCAGGTACCTAGCAAACAGCAACCAGTCTTCTAAGTAAGCACGTTGTTGTTGTTGTTGTTGTTATTATGTGCTGACAAGTCAGAACTGACTCACAGCTCATCCTCCAGCGAGTTTTCAGAGGCTGTGAATTGCATGGGAGGAGATTGTTTCTCTTTCTCCCACAAAATCAACATGGTTCATAAAAACCCAGCCTGCTGTGTCACGACACGTAGTTCACTGCCAAGGCCTGTGGAGAGCACTGTCTTTATGTACCTGAGATCTAGACCCTAACTGTCAGACGAGGAAATCCCAGTGAGAATAAGGCACCATCACACGGTCCATACTGAATTTACCAAGTTCCAATATCTCCCATAAATTTGAATTCATTTGTGTTCTTTTTAATGTGACCGGAGAGTATTTTCCAGTTATGAATAGATGACTCTCTCAGAGTGTACTCAATCACGTATTTGTTCTTCTGTCCATATATCAAAGACTGACTCTGAGCCGGGTCATGTGCAGGGGACCATCCACACCCTCCTGTTAAATGTACATCTGAAATGACATCTTCATTCTGAAATGAACAGAGGCCAACAACATAGGGTCCCTCGTTTGGTCCCCAGCCTCTTCTCCAGGCCATAGGCATGTCTAGAGGGGCAGGGAGTGTGGCATAAGCACTGCCAAGAGCTCTTGGTGAAGGCAGGGATGGGGGGCTCAGCCACCCACAGATTTCCTTCCTCATCCCTCCTCCTTTCATTTGGTCATTGGGGTCAAGGTGGAGCACATGAAGACAGTGCTGTCCACAGAGTCATGGCAATGAAGGCCTTGTAGCTACTTGGAAGATTGGTCTTCTCTTCATCAGATAGTTGAGTAAAATCAACTTTGGAGAAGAAAGTAGTTTTAATCATTTTTTTAAGACCGTAACCAGAGCCTGCATTGCTGTGTGTGTTACATGCAGACCAAGTTACCAAAAGGAGTAGGTGTGGGGCAAGATCCTCACTTCCCACTGTCCCTTGCTTGAGTCCTGTTTTGCTCTGGCTGTGTCATCAGGTCGCCACTACCTGGCCCAGAACACACAGGTGCTGCGGATGCTGGAGGAGCGTCTCAGGGAGGAGGACAAGGACCCCATCACCCGGGAGCACGTCCTCGGGGCCCTGCAGAAGTTCAGCCTCAGGTCAGTGGCCACACTGGGGCGGCTCCCACAGTTCAGTTTGTCTTAAGCTGCTGGGCTTTTTCAGTTATTAAACTTGTTTTCTTTTTTTTAAACTATACATGGTTTGAACCCAGCAGCTGCTCCACAGGAGAAAGATGGGCACTCTCCTTCTGTGTGATTTACCGCCTCTGTGGAGGGGCAGCTGTGAGTTAGTTCGTATTCAGTGGCACAGAACAATCAATGGGATCATACAATCTGTGCTTTCTTGTGATGGGTTTTTGTCCCATAGCTTAGCATTGCCATGCTCCATCTGCCTTGTGGTATGTATCCGTCGTTTATTTTCTTTGCCTTACAGCATAGGCCACACTTTATTTATTCCTGCATCTCTTGATGGGTGTGTGAGCTGTTTCTGGTTTTAGCTATCAGGAATAATGCTCCTGTGAACATTGACACCCGAGTCTGTGTGTGGCACGCGTCCCTTGTCCTGGGTGAGTGTCTCAGAATAGAAAGTCTGGGTCCTGGGGGGTTCTTCTAGCACAGGTCCTCCTTCATGACCACCATACTTTCTGTTAGGTCTTCACACTGGACATAAGGCCAAGGACTCAAGGAAGGGGCCAGAGAAAGAAAGAAAGACAAAGAAGCTTTTTCAAGGGGGCCCCCAGGCGGGATTTTTTTGATCTAGAGAGACAGACCAGAGGAATACTCTGCCTCAAGGTGAATTGTTGTTGTTGTTGTTGTTATGTGCTGTTGAGTTGCTTGTGACTCATAGCGACCCTATGTACAACAGCCCTAAACACTGCTCTATCATGTGCCAATCTCATTGCCTCTGACACACCCATCCCGATTACCCCAGTCACTGAATCAATCCACCTCATAGAGGGTCTTCCCCTCCTGTGCTGTCCCTCCACCCTACCAAGCATGATGTCCCTCTCCAAGGACCTGTCCCTCCTTATAACATGTCCAAAGTATGTCAGACGAAGCCCTAGAATCCTTGCCTCCAAGGAGTAGCCTGGTTTAACCCTCTCCAGGATGAATCTGTTCATTTTCTTGGCAGTCCATGGTACATTCAATACTCTTCTCCAGCACCACAGCTCAAAGGCATCAATTCTCCTTCTATCCTTCCTAGTCATTGTCCAACTCTCTGATGCATAACAAGTGGATTGCAAAGATTGTGGCCTGTATCATGGGCACCTTAGTCTCCAGAGAGACACCGTTGCTCTTGAGTACTTTAGAGAGGTCCCTAACAGCAGACTTTCCCATCACAATACATTTTTTTATTTCCTGGATGCTGGTGCCAAGAGTGTTGACCCTGGAGCCGAGCAAACTGAAGCTGTGAACAATCTCAATCTCTTTGCCATCCATCCTGACGCTTCCAGTTGGTCCAGTGGTGAGACTCTTTGTCTTCTTGACATTGAGCCTCAGTCCATACTGAAGGCTGCAGTCCTTGACCCTCTGCAGTAAGTGCATGAGGTCCTCCTCAGTTTCAGCACGCAGGGTTGTGTCATCTGCATAATGCAGATTGTTAATAGATCTTCCACCAATCCTGATGCCACACTTCTCCTCATAGAGCCCAGCCTCTCTGATAATCTGCTCCACATACAGGTTGAGAAGGTATGGCAATATGTCTTCTAATTTCCTGGCTCCTGGTGCCGAGAGTGTCGACTGTGGAGCCAAGCAAACTGAAGCTGTGATAAAAATGGTTAACTCCACAATAAGGGATATATCTTTCACTTTTCTGTAAAATGCTGGTCTGTCTGATAATTCTCTAAATCTGAACATTCAGATTAAGACAGACTAGGAAGAAGGATTGGCCATCATTTCTGAAATAGCAGGCCTCTGAAAACCCTATGTACAACAAGGTGAATTAGGGCAGGTTTTTATAGTAAGGGTCTCTGGGGAGAGAACAAAGGGACATTCCATTGTGGTTTAGCCAAGTGGGTGGTCTTCTAGGGAAGGATAGGAGGGGTACTCCATAGTGTTTCAGTCAGATGAGGCTGTTGACTCCTTTGTTGACATGTTGATAGTCCTTGAATCCTTTGTTCTCCCTTTGACCTGTGGCCTGACACTTTCCTTTGACTTTATTGAAAATTCTAGAACCTGAGTCTTCAGGTTTTTCTGAACCCCCTACCCCCAGGCCCTCTCCTGCCACACTGCTTCCCACAGAGATACTTCCCTCTCTTCTGCTACTCACTATTCCCTCTCTACAACTATTTCTGACTCACTAATAAACTGACACTTATGAGGAAATAATTAATCTGTGTATATTTAATGGGAGAACCAGGAAAGAGATGATAAACATATCATACCTCCTGTTTACAGGCCCTTGGGAATGAGTCACTTTTTTCTAACTCTATCAATTAGAAAAACTGTGCGCTATCTCTAGCATTATTTCTTGTAGTCATATGATGAGTTGGTTTCTTTCCTTTTGTATCTAAAGATAACTGTCCCTGGACATGTTTTAGAAATTGATTAGCTGTAGTTAAGGGATGGAGATAAGATATGGTTAAGAAACACCTTTTCCTGATAATGCAGGTATTTACTGACCAGATATCCTATTCCTTCTGCCACCCAGTAATTTAAACCTGTCCGTTGTTCTGGGAATATGTTAAATGTTTTCATAAGTCTCCACAAGGAAGTAGAAGGTAGGGAGGCTTAGCAAGGGTTTACCCCTTAGTCCTGGGGTAGAGCGTTGAAGAACACCATGCAGGAATCTGCACCCTCAGGCCATCCTGGGCATTACCTCTGCTGTCTCCTGGCAGTCAGGTCCCTGCCAGTGCCATGGGCTGTCTGTATTGTCAGAGAATTCAGATGGCATCTGATGGCGGTGCCACGCTTAGTCTCCTCCATTCTTAGGGCTGTCTCGGTGCACTCACATCAGGGTATTGCAAGTTGGATTCAAGACCATCGCCATATACAGGTTTGACTATAAAGCGAGTCACATGCGTGTATTGCCTCTCAGTGCATACAAGTCCTGTTGGCACAAAGCTGTGTGGTGGTGGTGTGCCATCTTCATCGTGCCGTGGGTACTTCAAGAACGACAAGAGTGTCACACAGCGGTGTGAAGTGACATATTCTGTTGGAAAAGGAGATGTGCCCAAGGCAGGGCTGTCCCCAGCCTGACATTAGTTGTTTGAAAAAAATGTGTCTCTGAAGCACAATAAAGTGAAATCAGTCAACCGAGGCCCATCTTCACACATTTGGATGGTTTGATGTACATGTGGATGGTTTGTAATTTGTAGTATTGTACAACTGGCTTTGGGGTGGAAAAGAATTCTTTATTCCAGGTCATTAAAGCGCCCTAGCTCCATGTTGTTGTCTTGTTAAGTGCCATCGAGTCGTAGGCGGCTCATAGTGACCCTATGAATGAAAGACCTGGACACTTGTATACCTTTCATCGTTTCTCCAGGTTCATAGGATTTCTGGAGGCAAGCTATTTTGGAAGTGGACACCACTCCTGCTTCCAAGCTTGTTTTAATCTGGGAGTTCCACCAAACACTGTCCACCATGGGTAACCATGATTGCATTTGACACATCAGCGTCACAGTGTTCAGCTTCACAGCAACCACGAGTTACCTCTGTACAGCAAGTGGACAGACCAGTGCTATGCCGCTTAGAAGAATTGCCCTATGCCCTAGCTCCATAGACACCTGAGTCAAAATGGTGTTGAACTGGCTTTTGTTTTTCTTTTTAAGTAGCTCCCAGCACCCCTGCTCTGGTGGCGTAGTCCATGAGGAGTTGCACTGGTAACCCCAAAGCAGTGCCTCCGTGGCGGTTCAAATCCACCAGGGGCTCCGAGGGCACCCACCCCTCGTGTGACTCACTCACAGCCCCAGAAGCCCGCTGGGGTGTCAGCTGTGAGTCGGTTCTGACACTGTGGCAATGAGGAGGAGGAGGAGTAAGCGGCAGTGTGCAGCCAGGAGTGTAGATGCAGAGCTGCTATTTTCATGGCCTTGTTTCCCAGATTAAGTAAAACAAAAACATTGTTTGTTGTTGTTGTTATGTGCCTTCGAGTCGTTTCCGACTCATAGCGACCCTATTCACAACAGCTCTAAACCCCGCTCTATCCTGCGCCAACC
>NW_006399877.1:8907858-8921884 GCF_000299155.1 Elephantulus edwardii | reverse complement strand
GATATGTTTTTGTTTTAAGTCAGTCAAGCTTAAAACAAAAACATATCATATTTAAAATATGATAAACCAAACCAATACATATTTATGTATTTGTTAAACCAAAACAATGCATATTTATTAAAATTTTCAAGTAATGCTTTATTAATTGTAAATATAAGGAAACTTTCCAGTGAGCAGGGCTTCTAGTTCTGTGACTTGATTTGAATGCCTTTAATAAGATCTCTGATACTGGGAGAAACTGTTGTTGTCTCAGTGGAGTCAATCTATTAAGACGTGAGGTGACGATTATGGAATATGCCAGGCACAGCCGGAAGATGAGCAGATGTGTCTGGAAGAAGCTCAGCCTGGGGGCTCCTGGGAAGTGAGAACAGTGACACTTCTCATGTACTTTGGACGTGCGCCCGCGTGGGCCTGGTCCCTGGAGAGAGACAGGCCAGGTCTGTGCAAACAGGACGAGCCTGACACCGCGGGTGGAAGCACAGGCTCACACACAGCGGTCCCAGGGAGGTGGGCGCAGGACTGGGCAGTGTGTCACTCTGTCGGGAGTGGGGTTGCTAGCAGTCGGATCTGACTCAGATGCACCTAACAACAGCAACACCACAAGATACTCTCTGGGGCCCACATCCTCCGCGCGGCTGCCGCCTCCGGCCTGCGTTCACACCACCTCGTGCTCTGTGTGTGCCGTGCCGTGTGTGTGTGTGTGTGTGTGTGTGTGTGTGTGTGTGTCTGCGCGCGCATGCCCCACACCTCACCTGCACGCTGTCTGATCCTAGGCGCTCCCTGCAGACGGCGATGATCCACGACGGTCTCATCTTCTGGCTCGTCGACATCCTCAAGGACCCCGACTGCCTGTCTGACTACACGCTCGAGTACTCGGTGGCTCTGCTCATGAACCTCTGTCTCCGGAGTGCAGGTCTCACAGCCCCGGTTCTGGTGTGGACGACGGGTGGGGATTGTATCCCTCGACTCTCCATTGCTGGCAAGCCTTTTGGGGTTTGCTGTTGAGTTCCCTCATAGAAAACAAGAAACGGGAAAAGGGAGACTTGTTCATGGAAAAGGATTTCCAACTAGGTGTAATGTTGTTAAGAAACCCTGATGGCCCAGTGGGTTAATAATGAGCAACCAAAACCCCTGCCTTCGCAAGTTACCAGGATGTGACTACCCAGGATGTGACTGTTACGCTAAGATCCCGGCCTGGGGCATGGTGGATCCCAGCCTCGGGCACAGTGGGGTGGCTCTGCTTCAGTCCCTGCCGCTCCCCAGGATGTGACGATCTGTTCAGCTCGGATCCCAGCCTGGGGCACAGTGGGGCAGCTCTGCTCAGTTCCAGAGGGTCTATAGATGCTTGAGTGCAGAGAGCCTCCCTGGCAGTGGGCAGTTAAAACTGTTGAACCACCAAAGCCAAAATGGTACCTGGTCTTGGAAGCACTATGTCATCACCAACCTAATACTGTGTTCTCCAGAGAAGACAGTTTTCTATTTTCAGAGAAAACCAGAAAAACTCACTGTTGTTGAGTCAGTTCTGCTCAGTGACCCTACACAGGTTCCCGAGGCTGGAAATCGCTATGATCCCTCTCCCCTGGAGAAGCCAGTGGATTCAAACCACCAGACAGAGGTGGCCTTTCGGTTAGCAGCAAAATAGGCTCTAGGAACACTCCCTGAGTGTCTTCAGATACAAAGAATCATAATTCTTAACTTCCTGCTCTTGGGGAAGGTAAGAGAGAAGATTAAAAAGGGAATAGAATTTGATTTCCTCCTGAGGCAAGCATTACATATTTAGGAAATACTTTGGTGGTGCTGGTGGTTGTGAGCTGGTGAGAACTGACCCTCGCTGACCCTCCAGCGGATTTTTAGAGGCAGTAAATCACACAGGAGTAGATTGTTCCTCTTTTTCCTGCAGAGCAGCTGGTGGATTTGAACCAGGTTGTTCAAATGAGGCCTTTGGGTTGTCAGTGCAGCTCCTTATCTCTGCACCACAAGAGCTCCCTGTTTTGTTGGTTGCAGAAGCAAAGTTCTTAACCCTTTCATGACCTATGGGACATATAAAGCCCATGTGCATTTTAGACCTCTGGGATTTAGTGGGATGCTTTTGTCCCACTTTCAGTGTGTACTGCCATCATCTGGTGGAAGCCTGTAGCATTATAAATCTGGAAAAATGGCTCTTGTCCTACCATCCTCAGCACAGAGACTCTTTGGAGTCTCATATGTGTGTTATCAACTCTATCAAAGTCCATATCACCTCCAAAAGTTTATTTTCGTGTCATTCAGAATGTTGTTATGTGCCGTCGAGTCGTTTCCCTGAAAATACATGATTTCAACAAACAGTACAAAGCAGCAAAGAATTTGGTCTTGAGAGGGTTAAACCATGCTTCCTGCTCTTTGTAAGACCTGGCTCCTGGAGAGGGGACTTCAGGGTGTGAGTGACCGCAGTCTGAGCAGCTGCTGGGCTCTGAGAAGAACGTTACTCCAGGCCCAGAGTAACAACATTTGCAAGAAGCCCAGCCTTTGAACACACCTGTCAGGTGATCGTCCTTGCCCGGTTATTTGCAGGGATGATGCTAAGCCTTCTTCGTTTGTCACTTTTCTGCAGGGAAGAGCGTGTGTGCCACGGTGGCCGGCCTCGTGCTCAGAGTCCTTTCGGATCTGCTTGGCCATGAAAACCACGAGGTACGGTCAGCCTATGGCCCTGGGCCTGGGGAACCTCGCTGCCTAGGACTTCACGGGGTCAGGTGGGAGGTTGGCCCGGGACACTTCTTGTGGGTAGACACCATTGAGACCACTTTGACCCATCATGGCCTTGTGATCCCACACCAACCTCATAATCTTTCCAGGTGTCAGCCCCTTGTTACAGTCACTCTGTCACCTCATCTTGTTGAGGGCCTTTCTCTCCTCTCTCACCTTCCACATTTCCAATCATGATGTCATTTCTCAAAGACTGGCCCCTTCTGACTCTTCCCAAAATATGTGAGATCACGCCACAGTGTCCTTGCTTCTGAGGAGCATTCGCGGTGCACGTCTTCCAAGACAGATCTGTCTGTTCTCTTGGCCGTCCGTGGAATATTCAGGGCTCTTCTCCAACACCACATTGCAAAGGCGTCAGTTCTTCTTCAGTCTTTAGTCACTGTCCAGCTTCCCTGTGCTTACAAAGCTTCTGAAAATGAGTAACAGTACAGTGACCGTGTCAGGCACCTCTTAGTCTGCAAGGTTACAGGCGTGCTCGTTAACGTGATCTTCCCAAAGCCACAGGCTGCTCGAGTTCTTCACTTACTGTATGTGAAAATCAGGTGTTTCTTCCTCCTCTGAGTAGGTGAATAAGCTCCTGGAAATTTGTTCTCATTTTTACATGCTGGAATTCAGCAGTGCGGAGTTGTTCTCCTCTTGTAATGGGCGTGTCATCCCTGGTCCATGCCTGCCCGCTGTGCCGTATTTGTTTGTTTTTTGTCATCTTGTCATTTCCCCTGTTTTGCTTCTCTCCCCACACTGACACGCTCTGCAGTGCATGTAATGTGTGTCCCCTATGTCCTTACAGTGTATACACTGTTATATGTGTGTGTTTAGTTTATGTCAGTAATAGGACACTCTGTATCTCATTCTGTGTCCTGCATGTTTTCTGTGGCTTCAGGACCTTTCTTTGATGGTGTAACACATTTAGTTCGTGAATTCCTCGTGCTGCCCGGCAGTTCACTCATGCACACCTCCCAGTCCCCCTTCCTCGCCCCGTCAGGTGCACACCACTTGGCCCTGGTTTTACCTCCAGGTGGAGACGGCTCTTCTTGCCTCTCGAGGCCTGTTGAGGGCCTTCCGTGGGGGTGACCCCGTGTCACTGCTGGCTCATGTCTGCCCCACGTCCCGAGTCCTGCCAGCTTGTCCTCCAGCAGCTCGGTTGGCTTTGTCCTACCCAGGGTCTTCTCAGCCCTCGGTGTTCCTTTTTCTGTTTTCTAAGCCATAGGCTACAAACCCTTTTTAAATAAAATAAAGCTCAAGGGAAGTAAGTAGACACAGACTGTAAGTAAACGTGATTATTCTATTCTCTTGCCTGCTTTGTGAAACCAGAGCTGGAGAAGCAGTCCGAGTCCTGTGTCGGTAAGCACAGTGGTGAGTGAGCACTGGTCTTGAGCGAGGCACTGGCCTCCATGAGTCTTCCGTATCAAGCAGACAGTCCCGTTTCATTCCTGTCACTCTCCCATTCCTATAATCTTACCGACTGATTGATGTGGGCTTTTTAGCATGTAGAGTGTGCTTGTTGTGACAGCTTGTGTATTTCAGTGTCAGTGACCCCTGGTGGCACAATGGTTGAGTGCTCAGTTGCTAACTGAAAGGTCGTGGTTTGAGGCCATCAGGGGCTCCACGGGAGAAAGAGCTGACCGTCTGCTTCCATGATTCCAGTCTGGACCACAGTCACCGGGGCGGCTTAGTCCAGTGACACCACAGAGTTTACGATCTAAATCCTGGTTTGATGAGTAATGTCTGAGGTCTCTACATGGAGCAAAAGAAAATGAACACAACGAACTACTGTGGGTTGTTTTGGTTTTTTTTAGGAAAAAAAAATACAAACCCACATTAGCTGTAATGTGGCATGACAGGGCAGATCTTCACATGGGGTCACTATAAATCAGGGTCGACTCAACAGTGCACAACCAAAGAGCTCCTAGACTTACTGCTAGACCTGAAGGAATCTACTGTCTGTTCTCTTCTGACGCAGGCTCTGGAAGCTGGTGGAAAACAGACCTTTTCATCTAATAGGAAAGGTTTGTTAGGATATGTTGTTGTTAGGTGCCATCACATTGACTACAACTCAGAGTGACCTTCTGAACAGCATATCTGAACCTCACCCCACCTGTGCCACCCTCGTCCCTGATCTCCTCAAACCCACTGTCACAGTCACTGTGTCAGTCCGTCTCATTAAGGGTCTTCCTCTCTTTCTCTGACCCTCCACTTTCCCCAGCATAATAGCTTTTTCCAAGGACTGGCTCCATCTGACAACAGGCCCAAAGTACATGAACCCCTCCTTGCCTCCAAGGAGCTCTCTTGTTATTCTTTTCCAAGACAGTTGTTTAATCTCTTGGCAGTACATGGAATCGTCAATATTCTTTACTGACACCACAGTTCAGAGGCATCATTTCTTCTTTAGCCATCTTTATTCATGGTCCGACTTTGAGATGCATACAAAACAGTGGAAAATACTATGGTTTGCCTCAGGTGCACCTTACTCTTTAAACTGACATCCTTACTCTTTAGTACTTTAAAGAGGTCCTTGACAGCAGATTTCCCCAGTGCAACATATTTTTTTTTGGTGTGTGTTTTTTAAATTTTTTAAAATACTGCTTTCATGAGTGTTGATTGTGGATCCAGATAAAATAGTTGATAACGTCATTCTTTTCTCCATCTGTGATGGAGAAACCCTATTGGCTCAGTGGTGAGGGTTTTTATCTTCTTGATGTTGAGATGTACTCTGTGAAGAAGACTGTGGCATCAGTACTGGAGGAAAACTCATCAGCAGTCTGCAATATGCAGAGAACATAGCTTTGCTCTCAGAAAGAAGATTTGAAGCACTTACTGCAGAAAATCAAATCCTGCAGCCTTCATTCAATATGTGTTACATCTGAACATCAGTAGGAAGAGAGATGCGTTTATTCAACATACCCAGTCCTCAGTCCAGTAGTGAAGGTGTATGCAAGGAGCCAAGGTCAGCACAGACCTGGTCTGGGAGAGTCGGACAGAGCGTCCGCTGAGAGACTGCCGAGCCGACTTGTTAAAGCAGAGTCACAGTGTTACTTATCCATAAAGAGAAAGGAAGTCCTCTTCAGGTTACAGCTTGATGAACCTTGAAAACAACATGCTGAGTGAAGAAAGCCAATCACAAACTATCACTTGATCTCACTTGTTTAAAATACCTAGAACAGCCTCTCTGTGTTCACTACACCAGGAGCAGCTTTCCCGCTGTGGCCCCTCATCCCCTGAAAACGTGTGCTGCACCGAGTGTCTCCCCCTTCCTTGGTCGGGAGCGCCTCTCAGTCGCTCAGCCATCCGTTGTCAGCAGTGGGGCTGAAGCAATTGACAGAAGAGAACCCCAGCTGCCTGCCAGCCCCGCATGCCTTGATTTCATTTACCCCGAGCCGCAGATTCCAAACCAGCACCATCTCAAGGGGTATTGACACGGCCGTCGAGTTTTCGAGGCTGCGGCTGCCACAGCCGGACTCTGGAGCTCAGGTCGAGATTGTGTTTGGGAACCTCGTCATTGCGTATGCCAGGAGTCCTTCTCGGAAGCGGCAGCCCTCGTCCACCACTCTCAGAGACCACGCGGCTCTCGTGGCTGCTGGTGGCCTTTGTGAGCCTCTTCGCCATGTGAAGGAGCGTCTCCAGCTCCCAGAGCGGGTTGATTTTCTCCCCTTTGCGTCTCATCTGCCCTATATGTTCCTTTCTCTCTATCTCTCCGGACAGCCTGGGCAAACTGATTGGCTCAGGGCTTGACTGAAGGAAGGTAAATAAATACTGTATTAATAAGATTTTTAAAAAGTATGGCAGACAGTGCATAGAGATCAGAGTTTATTACCAGGATCGAGAAGGAAGGGGAAGGGCAGGTGCTCTTTAGGCAGCGTTGTTGTTGTTGTTGTTGTGTGCTGTTGAGTCGACAGTGACGCTCAGGGACCCTGTCCTGCCCCATCCTAACCACCTCCAGCCCGGCCGAGACCATTGGTGCAGTCCCGGCGTCAGTCCATCTCATGGAGGGTATTCTCTCTTTCTCGACCCTTCACCTTTCCAGCGTGAAGTCTTTTTCCAAGGTCTGGTGGTCCCTCCTGACGTCATGGCCAAATGTGAGACAGTTTCCCGTCCTCGCCTCTAGGAGCAGCCTCGTTGCACTTCCCCCAGGATAGACTTGTTTGTTCTTTTCATGTTCTATGGTCTCTAGTGATGGGAGACTGAGAGCGATTCTTGGTGGTGATTACCCAGCACCCTTGGTGTAAATGGTGTGAGCAAATTGAACACACAGAAAACATTGCATGGCCAAATGTTGTGTTGCATGGTCCAACAACAGAAAAAAAAAGTAGATTAATTTTCCAGGTTCTCACAGGAGTGAACTGTAGGAGCCCAGGGTAGCTGCAGGTGGGGCCTGATATATGTGGAGGGTTGCTGCTGTTGTTGTTGTTGTTGATTGCCTTCGAGTCGAGCACGACTCATAGCAACCCTATGAACAAAAGGCCTGAAGCCCCCCTACAACTATCGACGTTTCTCAAAAGTTCAGAGAGTTTCCAGAGGCAAGTTGTTCAGGAAGTGGATGCCACTCCTGCTTCCAAACCTGTCATAGAATGTTATCGGTTGAGTCGCCTGCGATGCATCACGACCCTGGGCCCTCAGATCACACAGACTCTCGGGAAGGAAGTCCCTCAATTCACGTGGACTCTCTAGAGTATCAATTTTATGGGGGCAGGAAGTGGGAAGCAGAGGAAGCTGATGAGGAGGGCAGCCCCTGGGGGACGTGGGGCTGTTCTGTAGGATTTTTCTCTGGAAGGCTTCTGAGGTAAGTTGTTGTTAAGTGCTGTTGAGTTGCCTTCGACTCATAGCGACCCCTGTGTACAGCAGCCCTAAACCCTGCTCTACCCTGTGCTGATCTTATTATCTCAGACAGACACACCTACCCCCCCCCCGTTACCCCAGACACTTGAGTCAATCCATCTCATCAAGGGTCTTCCTCTCTTGCACTGTCCCAAGCATGATGTCCCTCTCCAAGGACTGGTCCCTCCTTGCAGCATGCCTTTTGTCAGACGAAGCTTTGGAATCCTTGCCTCCAAGGAGCAGCCTGGTCTCACCCTCTCTAGGATGAGCCTGTTCTCCTAGCAGTCCATGGTATATTCAGTACTCTTTCCCAACACCACAGCTCAGAGGTATCAATTCTCCTTCTATCATCCCTAGTCATTGTCCAGCTTTCTGATGAATAGCAAGTAATTACAAAGACACAGGCACCCCTTAGTCTCCAGACTGACATTGTTGCTCCTCAGTACTTTGGAGAGGTCTCTGACAGCAGATTTTCTCAATACAGTCAATCTTTTAATTTCCTGGCTGCTGGCACCAAGAGTGTTGATTTAGAGCCAAGTAAGAGGAGGAAGTTTTGGTTCATGTTGGGCCAAGATATAATGGTTGGATGAAGGGTGTCAGCACGGAAGGGAGAGACTGGTTTGGGGATTGGATGGAGTCTAGATAGTTGCCTTGGTCAAATCTGCTCCCTAGGATCTCTTTTTAAAGTACCAAAGAGCAAGGAGGTTGTCAGGAGGGACCAGTCTCTGGAGAAGGAGCTCATGCTTGTAAGAGGAGAGGGTCACTGAAAGCGAGGAAGACCCTCAGTGAGATGGGCTGACATGACACAGCGGCTGTGCGGCGGGGAACGTGAGGGTGGTGCAGGACTGGGCGCTATTGTTGTGTTGTGCATCAGGTCACTATGAGTTGGAGCTGACCGGACACGTAACAAGAGATAATAGACAGTGTTGTCTTAGCACGTTAAGTCTAGTGGACATGGCAAAGAAGGGAGTGATGTCAAAGGTGGTTTGAAGGTTAAACACCGGAAGGTGAAAAGAGAGAGGAACTGAACACAACGCCCAGGCTTCCACCCTGAATGGTGGTGAGGTTAGCAGTGCCATTGATGAAACTGAAACACCGCAGGAGAAAGAAAAAGTGATGAATCTGGTTTTGAACTCTTGGCTGTAGAGTCCATTGGGTATGCACGTGGTTCATCTGCTGTTTGGAAGCAGGTGCCTGGAGCTGGAGAGCTTCTCGGTGGTGACTCTCCTGTTAGCCACGTTGCCTTTAATCATGACATTGGGTCACAGAGTGGTCTACTAGTTGACAACTCAGAGCTGACTGTTTGGCTCTTCTTACAGATTCAGCCGTACGTGAACGGAGCTCTGTACAGCATTCTTTCAATTCCGTCCATTCGGGAGGAGGCCAGAGCAATGGTGAGAAAACATGCTTGGAAGACTTAGAAGCATTTAATTAATCAGTGCCAAGTTCAGAAACTATCTGAGCCTGGAGTTCCTAGATTGGGTTCTGTGTTGTTGTTGTTGTTGTTGTTGTTGTTTGGTGCCTACTCAAAGCAACCATTTGTACAACAGAGCAAAACGTGGTATACTGTCAAGGGCTCCTAGAACTCCTTGAAATCATGCAGCATACATATACCTGCAGTGCTCTGGGGACTGAGTCCTGAATTCCAAATGGTTAATAGCACAACGTCAGATGGTTCCAGATCCAGGATTGATAACCGCAGCGTCAGGGTATCCCCAGATGTTCTGGAGTTCTGATGCCAACCAAATGGAACAAAAAAACCCTGGTAGAGATTATAAAACTGTGAATTCAGGATTGAATGTGTTTACATGAGTGCTTATATCAGAGGAGAAAAAACAGCTCAGGCGATTAGCATCTGCGTTTGGAAGGACAGTGTTTCTAGCGCTAATCTTGTTCTTCTTCCTCCCCACCTGTGAAACCAGGTAAGCAGTGTGGGTATTAAATGCTATGGAGAAGGGATTAGATGTGCTTCCACAGAACACAGGGCACATTTTGTGTGAGACCAACAGACATGCTCTTCCAACTGGTATTTCTTATAAGAATTGTTAACTCGTACACGGTATGAGGATTTAACAGTTATGCCAGATGTAACAATAAGCTTCATTGTTCACTACTTCTTATAAAGGTCCTGCTCTGTCAGCAAACAACAACTTAAGTCAGTTGTGACTCCTAGTGACCCTGTGAGACAGAGCCGCCCTGGGTTGTCTGTGCAGAGGCAGACCGCTTTCTCTCCTAGAGCACATGGTGGGTTCAGACTCCCAGCCTTTCATTTAGCATCCAAGTACCTGACTGCTCCATCATCAGGGCTCCCCCGTCACCGAACAGCAAGGAAGAAGAAATGATTAAATTCCAAATTAGCATTCAGAACTGATTGGAACATGAGGGATTGTCAAACAAGGAAAGAACGTTCAGGGCAAAGACGTAGAGAGACAGGCAGGGTGTGTAGTCGGGCAGCGATTCTGTGAGGAAGGAGCTGTGTCCTGAAAACTGGGGGGCCTCAGAGACCATCCAGGCCGGAGAGAAGGGCGATGGACGAAAACAGCATTACCTCAGAGACCTGTAGGATAGGAAGAGTTTAATTGAAGTCTTGAAAAAAGGAAAAGACAGACAATGGAGCAGGAAAAAAAAAAAAAGATTGATTAAATAATGGTGACATTAATGGAAAACAACCATAACAGTAACATGTCTGGAAAAATCCCCTAAATATTTAGAATTGAAACAGTTTGCTTGTATTACCTATTGCTGTATAACAAACTACCCATATCTTAGGTACTTGAAAAGAAAAACATCTATTCTCTCTGTTTTTGCGGAGCAAGAGTTTGAGAGCAGATTCACCAGATGGTACTGACCGGGGAAGTAGTCAGCTGAAGGCTCGGCTAGGGTTGGTGGTGGGACACCTCTGTTCCTCGGTGGCTGGAGGCTCTGGTCCCCTGCCACGTGGGCTGCTCCACAGGACTGCTCTCTTCAGGGCCGCTGTCTTCTCCCGGAGCACGTGATCAGAGAGAGTGAGCAAGACGCAAACTGAGATACCTTTTCTCACCGAGTCTTAGAGTCAAAAAGGTGACACCCCTTCTCTTCTGGGTCACACAGGGGTGGGGGAGAGGGAAGATCAGAAGGTGAGTCCTTGGTGTTGTTCTTGGAGGCACATTACCACACACATCTAAATAACTTGGATCAGAGGAGAAATGACAAGGCACTTGTTAGGTGCTGTCAGGTCGGTTCCGACTCGCAGTGACCGTGTATACTACAGCGTGAACCTGTCTGGTCCTGCGCCCCCTCAGTCTCTGCTCTGCTTGAGTCCACTGCTGCAGCCACTGAGGTCATCCCGTTGAGGGTCATCTTCTCCGTCACTGCCCCTCCACCTTTCCAAGGACGACGGACTTCTCTAGAGACTGCGCCCTCCTGATGGCAGGTCCAGAGTCGATGTGATGCAGTCTCATCATCTTCCTCCCTAAGGAGCACCCTGGCTGCAGTTCCTTCACGACAGATTTGTTTATTCTTTAGGCCGTGTTGTTGTTGTTACGTGCTGTCAAGTCACTGACAACTCATGGTGACCCAGTGCACAGTAGCTCTGAACCCTGTCCTACCCGGAATCAACCTCACCCTCTCCGTCACACTTACCCACATTGCACCAGTTGCTCTGTCAGTCCATCTCATCCAGCGTCTTGCTCTTCTACGCTGTCCCTCCATCCTTCCAGTCGTGATGTCCTTCTCCAAGGACTGGTCCCTCCCGGCAACATACCCCAAGGATGTGAGATGGAGCTTCAAAATCCTTGCCCCCAAGGAGCAACTTGATTTCACCCTCTACAGGACAGACCTGTTTATTCTCCTGGCAGACCGTGGTATGTTCAGTGACTCATCTCCAGCACCACAACTCAAAGGCATCAGTTCTTCTTTTGTCATCTTTAGGCATTGTTCAGCTCTCTGATGCATAGCCAACAGTTCTCTCCTATCTCAGCTAGTCTATGAATTACTGACTATACAGAGAAAACGTAGATACTTAGAGATGCAGGCGTTGCTTGAAGATACTGCAGATTTTATCCAAGCTGTCACAATAATATTACTATCAAACTAAAGCGGTCACACGAGCTTTTTGGTTTCCCATGCAGATAACAGGTTTACAGTAGACTCTGGTCTTACAAGGAGCCCCTGGTGGTGCTGCAGTCATGCTGTTAAGCACAAGCACGTTGGCCTCTGTGGGAGGAGGATGGACACTGTCCTCCCGAGGAGACGTGCAGAGCCTCAGAAACCCGGTGGAGAATCTCCACTGAGTATGAATCCACTCGGCGACAGTGGGCTTGACTTCTTTTTGTTTTGTTTTATTTTTGGCAACCTATGAAGTGTGCAACAGCATGATAAAAATGTTTGAATTACTGTGAGAACTGTGCAAATGTGACAAAGACATGAGGTGAGCATGGGCTCTTGGGAACACGGTGCAGATAGACTTGCTGAGCACAGGTTGTTGCAGGCCTTCCGTTTGGAAAGGACAGTCACGGGAGTCGCTGTAAAGCAAGATGCATAGTGCGTAGTAGCATCGGCCTCGGCCTCCCTCTCGGGTTTCCGCGGGCCTTAGGTCAGACACAGAGGAGGAGCCCCCTTTCAGCCCGAAGGGGGGAAGCTCTGGGCCACATCAACTGGGAAGTGGCTTCTTTAACTGCTAGTTAGAGACCTGCTTGGTTATGGCCTCAGTATTGTGCCCCTGAAACCCTGAGAGAGCCCTCATTTCCCTCACATCCTTGAGGATTTCCTAGATGCATAATGCTGGTTTACTCCTGCACAAAACAATAACAAAGGAAATCGGTAAGAAAGGAATTGTATCTCCCCCTGCAACCCACCTCCTTCACATCTGCCCAGACATTGTCCCAGGGACATGACAGCAGAGTCTGCGGGCCGAGACCTGCTGGTGTCTGCTGTCACGGTCCCCAGGGAAAGCAAGTGGGCAGCACACGCCCTGCCACCTCCAGAGCGAGGTTGCAGAAAGGACGACCCAGCCGGAGCAGAGCGGTGTGCGTCAGGCAGCCCAGGGCACACCTGCCAGAGGACCTGGCTGGGCGGAAAGGAGTTGCTGTGGAATGACAGTTCCTTTGCTGAAAATATTATCTGTTAAAGGTGATAATTAGGCAAAACAGCATGAGGCAGTGTGAAATTCTTTTCTTGTACGAGGGGCATAAAAGCAGAATAGCCATTTCCTCCGCTTTTTGAACTTTTGCTTTGTGTCACCTTACTTTTATGGACCATCTATTTATATCACTCTCTGTTTTCTCTACCCCAAGGAGGATTTTTGCTTTTACAAAAAGCAAAACTAGTGTTCAGCTTCCTTTGCAACGAGCCGTTTAAGAGGTAGCTTCACCCCCAGCTGTGTGTGGTGTCTACAAGCTCCTTCCCTGGGGACGTGTTAACACTGTGCACACATGGTTTCTATTTTGTATGGACTCTGTGTTCATCATATCAGTCCTGCATTTACTGTATATTGTGTTATTTTAGGTTTGATGTGTTATTTGGTATGACTTGATAGGCTATTTTGGGGTCTGGGAACACTCAACATTTTCCCCCTTATGCATTTTTGGTAATTGCTGCTTTGAGCCAGTTTATTTCATGGGAATGCTCCACTTTAAGATGATGGGGGAAATTTGTGTGACAGTATAAGAACTGTGTTTTTTTGCAACTGTGTAAAATTGTTCCTTTACATAAGCCAATAATAAAGATTATATTAGTAGCGACTTTATTACTGTTGTGTACCACTGGGTCAGAACCGACCCATAGCTGACCCTCTAGTGGGTTTTTGGAGGCAGTTAATCGCACAGCAAGTGATTGCTCCTCCTTCTTCCACAAAGTAGCTGGTGGATTTGAACTAGGTGCCTTTGGGATTGTAGCACAGCTTCTTACCACTAGATCACTCTTAGAATTAGATTACTAGAATACTGGAGGGGGGAAAAAGAGAAAACATGTCTCCTGTGGCTCATCTGCTCTTTAAGGTCTGCCACAGTGGGAAGCTGGAGAATAGGTCAGATAGAAGGGCTGCCCTGCAGCTCACCCCAGGAGCCTCCTGCCCCATTTAGGGCTGGAGTCATTGCCATCCACAGGGCACTTCCAGGAAGGACACTTCAGCCTCCCTCCACCCAGGGCTGCAGCTGACCAGGTGCTCTGTTCTCCCAGGACCTGAGGAACAGCCCGCAGGTGATCTCAAATCTCTCAGCCAACCTCGAAGCTCTCAGCCCAAAGGACGGCCCTGTGCTCTAAGGGCCGCCCCAGGCACAGCTGACCAGGGCTCACATGGTGTCACGGGATCCTGCTGCCTTGCCACCATCCCTTGGCCCTGTGTCCTCTGTTAACAACTCATCAGCAGATGTATTTTCCCCTCATTGTGACAAGAAGGCTGCTCAGCTCCAGCAGGTTTCACAGAGAGAGAGGAAAGGTGAAGTAGACAGCTGAGCTGGTGTCAGCATCTCACCCTGCACCTCCTGGAATCCTG
>NW_006399877.1:8901034-8907578 GCF_000299155.1 Elephantulus edwardii | reverse complement strand
GACCTGCCCGATAGGTTACCGTATGGTTAAGTGCTTGACTGCTACCTGGAAGGTCAGGCGTTCAATCCCACCATCCCATGGGGAAGTGGTCTGCTCTCCTAAAGACGACAGCCTTGGGAACCCCGTGGGGCAGCTCTGTTCTGTCCTCCAGGGTGGCTTAGAGATCAGAACGGGCTCCGGGGCAATGGGTTTGACATTTTGGTTCATCTTTATGAAGCACGTTGCCAGATCTTTGCTGTCATGGAGCCACTGGGTAAACTGAATCACCACACCACCAGGTCGGGTTCCTTATACATAAATACAGTGAATGGAATCCTCTTGGTAGAAAAAGAATGATAGCTGGATTTCGGGGGGTTGGGGATTTTTTTTGTTTGTTTTGTTGTTGTTGTTTGGGATTTGTGGGTTTGTTTTCCCCCCCTCCTGTGTACCTTTGAATTGGATCCATCTGGCACAGGAGGAAATTGTTCCTCCTTCTTCAACAGAGCATCTGGTGGATCCGAACCGTGCACCTTGGGGATTGCAGCACAGTTTGTTTTTTTAAAAAAGGTTTTTATTTCTTCATTTACTTCTCTAAACATGTGAATTTCTTTGTTAAAGATCCTGTCTGGTTGTACAAACTGGAAAGCACTGTACAAACTTAGGGGGAAAACATAGGAAAGAAGCCGTTTATCAAAACAACATATTGTCACAACTAACAGGGTACCCGTGCAGTGAAGGGTTCTAACAGCGTGTTGTTTGGTGTCTCCCACCCCCAGCTGTGTTGTGTTTATTTTGGATAGTCGACCAAAATGAAAATTATTTCACCAGGCATTATTTCAGAAAAGCAGAGCAGAATGTTAGCAGAGGAATGTTTGCTGTGTGTAGTCCTTCCCTCCGAATAAGAAAGATTGGTTTGGGGTTGTTGTTTTTTTTTAGAATTTGATGAAAGTATTCCATGAAAGTTGCTCCTTCAGAAAACAGGTATTCATTTTTGTTCTCTTTGATCTTCTAGGGAATGGAAGACATTCTCCGCTGCTTTATCAGAGAAGGCAATGCTGAGGTGATTCGCCAGATTGAATTCATCATTAAGCAGCTTAATTCTGGTCAGTTCTGTGATCTGTCTTTTAACTCTTTACTGGGTTTTCACTCACCTGCATTTGTGTTTCTGAAAATGATTCAGGTGCTTATAGAGACAAGTCCCAGGTTCACAGGTCAAAGCTCTAAATAGAGGCATGTGGGCGGCAGGGTCCCAGCCCTTGGAGGCTGCCAGCTTCAGAGGCCGGCAGGTCCAGGGTCATTGTTGGAAAACGTCACAGACGGCTTGGCTGGCTCGGGATACCGAGTCCACTGTTAGCGAGTCCAGCAGGCTACTGGTTTGTGTGTGGAGAGCACACCAGCTGTAGACCTGACAAACAGTTCTCTAGCTTTATTTCAGAGAAGAGTCAGTCTCATGGCTGTCATGTTGGAGGTAACTCACCGCTGGCCCTCCATTGCATTTCTGAGGCTGTAAGTCACTCTGGAGCTGATTGCACATCTCTCCTGCAGAGCCGCTGGTTGGAGCTAGAGAGGTCAACCTTAGGGTCAGCAGGGCCGTTCCCTAAGGACTAGGCCAGGGGCCTATCATGCATGGCCTGCAGCCCACATCCCTGTGGAAACCACACCTTAATCAGATAAGGCTAATCACATCTTTATAGACCTTTTTGTAATCTTCCCTTAAATGAATTAGAATTTACAACACACAGAATATTATATTATACTGAGGATCATGGCCATGTTGGCACACAGTATCAACCTGGGCAGAGAACTTTCCACATGGTGGAATTCACTGGAGAAGCCTTACTTGGCAGCTAAAGGAGCAGAGTCCTAGAAAGGCTAGATTCCCAGGGGAGACACAGAGTCCCCAGACAGCCAAGGTCAGATTATCCAAAGATGTAACGATCTGTGGGCACGTGTAGGCGGACAGCAGGAAGAGTTCAGAAGCTGTGACCGGGGCCCTGCACCCGCCCCGCGTGCTGTGTCTGCCTGTGCTCCTCTGTACTGCTGACTTCTTACCGACCCCAGGCCCAGAGAGTAGAACCCAATGACGATCTTTCCAGCAACACATGAAAACAACCAACAGAAGAATAAACCCAAACCCATAAAGTGAAAGAGGAGAAACAGTGGCAAAACCTGTTAATTAGATCATGGAATATATCAAGTATGACTTGAGGGAAATTGGAAGTTGTCGGAAGTTCAGTGGAATGCCTTACAAACGACCCGAGGTGGGAGTTGACTGTGTTGGCCTCTTTGGATCATGCACATGGTCTGTGTCACATGTGCGTGAGGGGTTGGCAATACCATCACGTGGCTCAGACACACCTTAATCCTCACAGTGGCTTCATTGCTTTTAAATGGGTTCTAAAAAAGGCCTTTTGCAGCACTTTTGTTGACTACCTAATTTGTTTATTCCTTGTAAAGTTTTAAAAAATATTTTTAATTATTATTTTTATCATTTATTATCTGTGTATGTGTGTACTGTCAAATTGGATCTGACTGGTATAGAAAGAAATTGCCCCTCCTTCTCCAGCAGAGCATCTGGTGGATTTGAACCATATGCCTTCAGGATTGTAGTGCAGCTTCTTGCCGCTAGGCCACCAGAGCTCCCTTATTCCTTGTCAAGTTTTAAAGTAACAAACTCTCGGTGGCCCAGTGGGTAAGAAGTTGCACTGCCAGCCCAAAAGTTGAAGCCACCAGCTGCTCTGAAAGAAAAAGATGGGGAGTCTCCTCGCCTGTGATTTCTAGCCTCTGAACACCTCCTTGGGGGCTCAGCTGTGAGCGGTTCCAACTCGACAGCCATGAGAGGGAAACTTTTCACGTCTGCAGCCAGCAATGGGCGCCCTTAGGAACCTTCACCTTTCGCCCTGGTCCTGTATGAAAACTCAGGGCCTCACAAGTAGGGTCAGTTTTGAATCCTAACCCGGTCACTTAGTGGCTGCATTCCGTAAGCAAGTCTCATCTGTTCTCTGTGTCTCTATTTGCCATCTGTAAGATGAGACTCTTTGCAAGAACTGAGAATAGTAACACCTGTAGCACAAAGGCCAGTGTGCATGGCAGTTTATTTTCTTTACCCTAAACAACCAAACAAAACTGCAACCCCATTTCTGTCGAGAGTTGAATTCCACTTCATGGCGACCGTGTGGGCCTGTAGAACTGGCTCACGGGGTGTTCAAGGCCAGCATCTTTGCAGAAGCAGAGTGCCCCTCCTTTGTCCCACGGAGCTCTACTAGGTTCAAACCACCCACCTTTTGGTTAGCAGTTGAGTTCTTAACTGTTGTGCTGTCAGGGCTCCTTTCTTTGCCCTCAGTCACTGCATCATAGTGATCCCGTGGTGCAGAGTAGGACTGCCCCTGGGGCTCCCAAGGCTGGAAATCTTACATCTTTCCCCTGTGGATTTGAACCACCAACTTTCAGAAAGAAGCTCAACGCTTTAACCCACCA
Organism: Elephantulus edwardii; assembly: GCF_000299155.1. NCBI lineage: Eukaryota > Metazoa > Chordata > Mammalia > Macroscelidea > Macroscelididae > Elephantulus > Elephantulus edwardii. The sequence goes on along the minus strand of NW_006399877.1, from coordinate 8,904,122 downwards.
TGTTACCAGGGCTTGTTTTCTTTTCCCTAAGTTCACTATAAATTATATATTGGCTTCAATTATCTGTATGCTAATATCCGTTGAAAAAAGAATTGGCCAACACAGAAGAATTTAAAGAAACAACATATGATCGAGAGCCAATGGTGATGAAGGAGGACGTGCAGGCTGCTCTGAAGGAAATAGCAAAAAATAAGGCCCCAGGAATTGATGGAATACCATCTAACATATTTCAACAAACAGGTGCTGCCCTGGATGTGATCACCAGGTTATGACTAAAAATCTAGAGGACAACTACCTGGCCAACTGGCTGGAAGAGATTCATAGTTATTTCCAAAGCACAAAAGGTGACCTGACGGAGTGTGGAAATTATTGAACAGTATCACTAATACCACATGCAAGCAAAATCTTGCTAAGAGTTATCCAAAAATGACTGGGACAGACATTGACAGAGAATTATCAGAAAGAAAAGCTGGGTTTAGATGAGGTTGTGGTGCTAGAGACATTATCGCCAATCTCAGATGGATCTTGGCAGAAAGCAGAGTAACAAAGACTGTCTGTCTGTTTCATTCACTGTGCAAAGACATTGAATGTGTGGATCACAACAAATTGTGGCTAATCTTGAAGAGAGTGGGAATCCCAGGACACTTGATTGTGCTCATGCAAAACATATACTCAGACCTGGAAGCGGTCTTCAGAACAGAGTAAGGGAACACTGCGTGGTTCAAAATCAGGAAAAGAGTTCATCAGGGATTCATCCTGTCTCCATAACTTTTCAATCTGTATGCAGAACAGATCATTTGGGAGGCTGGGGTTTATGAGGAGGAATGTGGCATCAGAATTGAAGGAAGACTCATCAACGACCTACATTATACAGATGATAGAACCTTGCTTGCCAAAACTGGAGAGGACCTGAGGCGCTTGCTACAGAAGGTCAAAGACTATAGTCTTCAATATGGATTGAAGCTCAATATCAAGAAAACAAAGATTCTCACCCCTGGGCCGATTGGCAGCACCAGGATAGATGGAGAAGAGATTAAGGTTGTTAACAATTACACCTTTCTCAGCCCCACAACCTACACTCTTGGCACCAGCAGTCAAGAAATCAAAAGATGACTCCTACTGGGAAAATCTACTGTTAGGGACCTCTCCAGAGTACTGAGAGGCAACGATGTCAGTCTAGAGACTAAGGTGCACCTGATCCAGGCCATGGTCTTCACAATTGCTTGCTATGCATCAGAGAGCTGGACAGTGACTAAGGATGACAGAAGAATCAATGCATTTGAGTTGTGGTGCTGGAGAATAGTATTGAACATACCATAGATATCCAGGAGAACAAATAGGTCTTTCTTGGAGAGGGTGAAACCAAGTTTCTCTTTGGAGGCTAGGATTTTGAAGCTCTGTCTCACATACTTTGGGAAAGTGGCCAGGAGAGACCGACCAGTCCTAGGAGAAGGATATCATGCTTGGAAGGGGGTTAGAGGGATGGTGCAGAAGAAGGAGACCCCAAATGGGATGGATTGATACAGTTACTAACTAGGGCAATGAGAATAGTGTGTCAGAGTCAGTGAAACTGGCTCAGGACACAGCAGGATTCAGAGCTGTTGTGTTTAGGGTCACTATGAGTCACAGGCAACTCAGTGGCATAACAGCAATACACATTGATTCTGATGAAACAGGATTATTTGAAATTACTTAGAATGGCTTATCACCTGACGGAAATGATACCAAGAACACAGTTATTTTCGCCTATCTGATTTTAAAAATATTTTGTTTTGTATTGGTTTACATACAAAGTTCATATACCTTGTGTTTCACACTACCTTTCAAGAAAACTGTTATCTTGATGTAACTTAATTCTCATACAAGAGCAGCTTCGAGTTACTGCTGATTCAGTTCCAGACCACTGCAGTGAGGTGACGAATATTCAAAGACTGTTTGGTTTACGGTGCTTGGAAAAGCTGTGTTTCCGCTATGCTGTAGTACGTTGATTGTGCAACCATGCTACGGGAATAGCGGAAATGTTGTGAGAACAGCTAACATGTCAGAGACACAGAGTGTTTGGGCAGAACCGTACCAGTAGACTTACTCTATTCAGGGGTGCCACCAACCTTTGCTTTGTAAGAACCACTGTGTCTGTGAAACACAGTAAAAGTGCAGTAATGTTGAAAAAAAAGGACTGACATCGGGGTTCAGGGGAGACTGAGAAAGATGGGATAAATTATGTACATGCATTCAAACATATGAGAGAGAGAACTGTTTACAAGGGATATGTGATTAGGTGTTATTATCATGACAGGAGTCCAGAATGAAGGCTGCACAGTGGAGTGGACTTGAGGGGAGGGATTGTGTAACAATGAAAGAATTTTACTTTTCAAAGAGAAGAGCGAACTGAGGGGAAGGGTCGGCAGGAAGAAAAGTGCAACAACAAATGAATGGAAATCCAAAGTCTCCATAAATTTTCACTAAAATTAATAATAATTTTAAAAAAGGAAGTGCAGTAGTACGAAGTGGGCCTGTATGTCTCTGCAGGGGCTGAAGGGTTTCGCTGACAAAAGATCCTACTGTGTCACAATTATTCACTGAACAGTTTTCTTTCCCTTTAGAAGAGCAGTTGGATGGTGACCCTGAATCTGATGATGATGATGAAGACGAAGACGATGAAGTAAGTTGGCCACTCTTGTGACACATTTAGAAGACTCTTACAAACTATTCTGAGCTTTCCTTGCTTTGATAATTTAGAAATAGAAGCTCCAGTTTGGCGAAGTTATTTCCCATGAAGCTGCAGGACAGTTCAGACATTGTGGGGTCTTGCTAGTCTCACGTGTCCTTAGTTCCCTGCATGTCCTCGGTCCCCTATTTGTCCTAGCTCTTCCGTGTGTCCTCGGTCCCCTGCGCGTCCTCTGTCCCCTGCGTCCTCGGTCCCCTGCGCGTCCTCTGTCCCCTGCGCGTCCTCTGTCCCCTGCGTCCTCGGTCCCCTGCGCGTCCTCGGTCCCCTGCGCGTCCTCGGTCCCCTGCGCGTCCTCTGTCCCCTGCGCGTCCTCTGTCCCCTGCGTCCTCGGTCCCCTGCGTCCTCGGTCCCCTGCGCGTC
>NW_006399877.1:8898155-8899616 GCF_000299155.1 Elephantulus edwardii | reverse complement strand
CTGCATTTTTACTGATGGGAGGTTTGCAGTAACCTTGGGTGGAGCAGGTGCTGACATCATGTCTCTGTGTCCTGTTAGGGTCATTCTCATGTGATTTTGAACTTTATCATGATAACCGGTGTACACATAGTCAGCTGCCGTGTGGTGCAGACACACGTTTATCTGCACTGGAAACCCACAACTCACATGATGCTCTGTATTGCAGTGGTCTGGAATTGAACCCACGGTACCTCTGAGGTCAGCCTGTACAGCATTCTTTGTCTTGTGTGAGAAGCTGAAAGCTAACATTTTTCAGCACGAGTGTTTTTTTCTTGAAGCAGCTTGTTGGCCTGCCTTCCTCATGCAAGAAAAGCTGGAACTGTGGGTTCATGAGAAGCATCTCTAGGTCAAGGGCCCCAGGCTGGCTCAGAGCCGGCCATACCATACACTGTGCTGTCTTACTTGTTGTCTTTTGGTATGAATTTTCTCAGCCATGGAAAAGCGAGTTAACCTAGGGTTTTAGCTCGCAGGGTTGCGAGGGGTTAACATGCGTGTGACCTGTGATGTAGAGAGAGTGGGGTGACACGTGGGGTAAGACAGTTGGCACGTGACAGGCTTCTTCATGTTCCTTTGGAGACCTTGAAAACCATGCACACCGTCCTCTCCGGCCCACTGTGGCCGTAAGTGGGCTGTGTGCCTTCTGTTTCCCAGGGTGCAGTTCCTCCAGAGGTGCATGTTGGAGGATAGTGTTTTTATCTGGAGTTGTGGTCTGTTGGTTTCACACTGTGTCCCTGGGTGGTACGAGCTGGGGAGCCAGTCCTCGGCCGCTGACTCCCGGCCTGCTGTTTTCCTCATGGACTGTAGGTGGCAGGTATGGGTCTTCTCGCTCCGCCTTGTTCACCCTCGGGCTGGTATCTGGACCATCATCTCACCCAGGCCCCTCAGTTTACACGGTGGAGCCCAGGCGAGGGGAGGCCGCCCTAGCTTCACGCACCGGGACAGTGACAGCGGAGAACAGGAGTCCATAGATTTCTCCTCTGAAGGAGCACGTGTTGGAGGCTTCATTTCACTTTCCGTTACTCAGCACCTCTTTTCTTTTTTTTTTTTAGAATAACAAAAAATATTTTACTAAAACATAAGATTTACACACGTTTGCAGACAAGCCATACAAAATGGTCACAAGCTTTTTTTCTTGAAGAGAGGATTCTACATTTGACAGCAAAGTCACAGTGTTATTAGTGAGGGCTGTGATGTTTGTTTAATGTTCCCATTTTGGTTCACACAATCAAGCTTGTCCATCTACAGCGTCTAAATAAAGTTAGACTTGGCTAGAGGGTATATTCTAAAGAACAACTGGTTAGCTGCTTTTAACCAATGCAATTAGATCACCATAAAAAGGGGGAAGGGAGCCCATAAATGTAAAATAAAGTTACCTCCCCCTAAAAAAAAATGTAAAACACCCACATCCCTGCAGCTAACCCT
>NW_006399877.1:8880907-8897192 GCF_000299155.1 Elephantulus edwardii | reverse complement strand
ATAATACCTAATCATATATTTCTTTTAAACAGTTCTTTCCCTCATCTGTTTCAATGCCGTGTACATTATTTATCCCTTCATTTCTTAGTTTTCCCTCAACTCCCATGTCAGTCCTGTTTTAAAACAGTGGCATTTGTCCTTTTGTGTCTGAGATATTTCACGCAGCCTAATGTCCTCCAGAGTCACCCATTTTGTGTAATATTTTAGTAATTCCTAGTTTTTCAGTGCTGCATATTATTCTGTTGTGTGTATGAATATACCACATCTTCCCTATCCATTTGTTTGTTGAGGGACACGCAGGTTGTTTTCATCTCTTTGCTATTGTGAACAAAGCTGCAATAAACATGGGTGTGCATGGAAAGTCTTTCCATGTCTCTAGCCAGTTTTGTAACTGGATTGTCTTTTTCTTCTGGAGGCCCAGAGCTAAGTATTCCATAAACTTTTATTATGAGACCCTTGCCTGAGATGGCATTGCCAAATGTTTGTTCCCAGTCAATAGGTTTTCTTTTCACCCTGTTGGAAAAGTTTTTGATGGGCACAGAGATTTAATCATGAGAAGGTCATTTCTGGCTGTATTTGGCAGTCTCTTAATGCCATAGGCTAAGCCATCTAAGTTTGATCCTAGTTTCTCTCTTAGGAACATTATGGTTTTAGGCTTTATTCCCAGGTCTCTGATCCACCTTGAGTTGATTTTGTGTATGGTGTGAGATGTGGATCCTGTTTCAGCTTTCCGCAGGTAGCAGTCCAGTTTTGGCAGTACCACTTGTTGAAGAGGTTGTTGTAGTTCTTTGCTGAATTACCATAGATGGATGAGTCCATTTCTGGGTTCTCAATTCGGTTCATTGTGTCTATTGTGCCAGTACCATGCTGTTTTGGTTACTACAACTGTGTAGTAGGTTTGAGATCAGGGAGTGCTATGGAATCCGCTTCATTTTTGGTTTTTAGGAGTGTTTTTCTTATTTGGGGCCTCTTTCTTCTTCAAATAAACTTGACAATTTCCCTTTTGATCTCCTTGAAACATGAATTTGCTATCTGTATTGAGATTGCATTGAACATGTAGACTGCTTTTGGTAGTATTGTCATTTTGACAGTATTGAGTCTTCCTATCCATGAACAGGAAACATTTTTCCATTTATTTAGGTCTTTTAGTTTGACTTGTGGAAATGTTCTGTAGTTTTCTTTGTACAGTTCTTTTGTGTCTCCAGTTAAGTTCACTCCCAAGTATCTCATTTTGTGTTTGGCTATTGTAAATGGTACTTCTTTCTTGGTTTCCTTCCTTTGGGTTTTTTTTTTTTAATTACAAGTAAAATGTCATTTGTGTTAGCTGTTGTGGTTAATTGTGAGAATTCAGCTGCAGGAAATTTCCAGGAATGAACAAAGGAGAGCTGGTGGTGCAGTGGGTAACACATTCAACTATTAACCAGAAGGTCAGCAATTCAAGCCCACCATCTGCTCCCAGGGAGAAAGCGATGGTAGTGTTCTGCCCGAGAGTACAGCCTTGGACACCCCACGGGCAGCTCTGCTCTGTCCTGTGGGTCAGAACTGACTTGATGACGGTACATCTGGTTTGGGTTTTAGTGTTTTATGAGTGAACTAACACAGAGGTCTCCCTTCAGGTTTCTGGACTTGCTGTATTCTGTGTAAAGAAAATATTTTGAGAGTGATGAGGTTTAGTAGAAAATCATAAAGAAGGAACCTGTTGTCTGGGCTGCACTGTGATCTGTGAGCTGCCCTCAGACCTGTGCCCTCTGTCACTGATGACCCTGTGAGCATGCCGCTGAGGGCGCCTGGGCTGACAGCCACTGCCTGGTCCCCGGCCACCTTCACAGTCGGTGCTAAGGTGGAGCCCGTTGTCACAGCCCCTGTCATCCCCCTGCTGAGGGTCTGCCTCGCTTTCACTAACCCTTTTCATACATCTACATACATGATGTCCTTTGATGTTGGTTTTAAAGAACGTTTACAGAGACTTTGGATTTCCATTCATTCATTGTCGCACTTTTCTTCCTGCCCACTTCCTTCCCCCTCAGGCAGCTCTTCTCTTGGAAAAGTAAAAGAAAAATTCTTTCATTGTTACACAGTCCCTCCCCCCAGGTCCACTCCGCTGTGCAGCCTTCGCTCTGGACTCCTGTCATTTATTATTAACGTGATGTCCTTTGTCGGCCGCCTATGCACACGACACCCTTGCCCTTTTGATAACATGCCCAGAGTACATGACAGAGAGTCTTAGTGCCCACCGTCCTGAGGGGAATTCTGACTAACGCGTTGTCTCTGCCGTTTACTGTACGGCAGTTATTTTTTCATTTTGTTTTAAAATTAAAGGTGGAGGCAAAGAACATGATAGCTCATTGGGCAAAAGGCAGATTTCCAAGGACCAGTTGAGTGGTTGGACTGTGAATGCCACTACCTAAAGCGATAACTTTCCAGGAAACAGCAAAATGGTTTTCAAGGACATTCAAGTCATACCTGCATGGTGCTTGACAACATAAAATGCAGTTTAAAAATATGCACTAGCTAGACGCAAATGCAGGTAGTGAGCCAGTTTTCAGTTAGCTCTTCCGATAAAGCAGCTCTGGTGGTGTGGCTGGAGGCCCAGTTACCGGGGACCACCCAGCCTCGCCCCCACACAGCCTCCGCCTCTGTTCCTGCTGGGGCAGCGGCAAGCTCCAACAGTTCCCCAGCTGCGCAATCTCCTTTTATCGCTGGTTTTTAAAAATGTCAATGGCCTGTGTGTTTAGGCTCATGTAGTTCTATGTGAATATACATTTATGTGAAAATAAAAAATTTTATATATCCTCTAACTTGTAAACGGTCTAGGATATAAAGTCATATGAAAAAATTATGATCCTATATTAAAAAAAACAAACTTATAAACACACTTCCCCATGAATTATCTGTATACCTATGGACACACAAGGCAGAAAGGTGTGAAAAGCTGCACCCTTTTGTTGACATTGGAAATGGTGAAGGAGGTTGGGGAACAGGGCGGATGGGTGAGAGGTGGAAGGAGAGAGACCTTGGTCCACAGGGGCGAGGGCTGCAGCGGTGCCAGAGGAGGTGGGCAGCGAGGAGGGTACATGGCTGAGGAGGCCAGGCCCAGAGCTAAGCACTTTTGTAGGCAGGTGGGGCGGAGGTTGACCTGGAGCAGGCAGGGCCTGAGGAAATGCAGCAGCTCTTTCCACACGCTTGGTGTGAACAGGAGAAGATGGGGGCCGAGGGGCTCACACTGGCTGACTGTAAAACGGGAGAGGCCCACACGTGCTACAGTGCTGACCGGAAAGGTCAGTCAAGACAGAGGTGGAATGTTCAAGGCAGGTGAGAGGCTGGCAGTACAAAGATGTGTTTCTTTCCTTATTTCCTAAATTGCTTCTTGTTCTCTGGAAAAGATCTCAGACTCACTTGAGTCTCCGGAGAAGTAAAATTACCTCTAAGAGATGTGCCCTCAGGATGGACAGATGACCACTGCTGCTTAAGGGTCCAGACACATGGAGTGCTTTGAAAAAATGCACCGTCTTGGTGTGGTCTGTTGCACAATTGGGTGTGAGCTGACTGTATTTGGCCTCACATTCAAAAAGGCATTTGGGCCCAAGGGCCTGTGGCCTGAGGGCCTTTAATTGTTTTCAGTCAGGCATTCTTCTAAGTAGTATAGCACTGGTCTGTCAACTTTCTGTAGAGGTAACTGTACAGTGGATGCTATAATGGTAAACACTGTGACACTGATGTGCCAAATGTGATAATGGTTACCCATGGTGGACAGTGTTTGGTGGAGCTCTCAAATTAAAACAAGCTTGGAAGCAGGAGTGACATCTACTTCCAAAACAGCTTGCCTCCAGGAACTCTGTGAACTTAGAGAAACAATCAAAGTTATACAAGTGTTCAGGTCTTTCATTCATAGAGTTGATATGAGTCTGCTACTTGATGGCACCTAACAACAACAGCGGCAATGCAATTCCTTGTCAGACATATGTGACGAGTTACAGAAGAAGGATGAGCTGGAGGAAGTCACACAGCCCAGGAACCCTGCGGCCACTGTTCCCACCCAATGGCCCAGCGTTTGCTTCTCACATATGAGGGTGAAAAGTGTCCATCTGTCACGTGGCTTTGTAAATGGAGATGAAAGGCCTTCCTTTTCTATCCAGATGACCAACCTGACGACAAACACTCCCCGCCGTTAGCAAAATCGGTTTGTGTGCCAGGTGAGGTCAGCCATGGGCGTTTGCTTGCTGGTTGCCATGTAAGTGACATTCAGATGCCCAACAATCTCATCCTGCCAAACATCTCAGAACCAGGAGCCAGTCATTTGTTTATTCAGCAGTTATTTGAGTGCCTTGAAATGACACTAGTCTCGGAAATAGTAGAAAAGGGATAAAAAAAGAAATCTCAACAAATGTCTCTGGCCTAAAAAATCCCTCCAAGAGTTGAAGATCTAGATGAATGAGAAGAGCAATGGCCACTCACGCTTGCGTAGCATCTGCACGTGCCAGGCACTGCCCTGGGGGATTGCTTGCAGTTGTTCATCAGACCTCTGTTATGTTGTTAGTTACCGTCAGGTCAGCTCCACACACAATAACTCGGTGAAACAAAACCAACCCCCACCCTACCTGCTCCATCTTCACAATCTCTGTGAGTCTTACGTCCATCAGTGCAGTCAGTGTGTCTGTCCATCTCCTTGAGGAACTTCTCTCCTTCCCTGACCCTCTAATTTTCCAAGTATGATGTCTTTTTCTCAAAGACTGGCCCTTCCTGCCAACAGGCCCACATACATGAGGCAGAGTCTCACCATCCTTGTCTAAGGAGCACTCTGACTGCACTTCTTCTAAGACGTATTTGTTCATCTGATTGTCTGTGGTGTATTAAGTAGACTTTGCCAACATGACTGAGAGGCATCAGCTTTTCTGTCATAGATACGAGTGTCATCCCCACCTCATAGTGAAGAAACTGAGAAAACACATCACTTGCCAGATTTAACAGTTAATACGTAAGGGATAGAGCTGGGATTCAAGCCCAGGTGTGTGGTTCCAGGCCTGACTTGAACCGTTACGCTGAAAAGAAATGGATTCCAGCTCCTGGTGGCCGTGTGTCACAGGTACAGCTCTCGGCTATAATCTTCATGTAAATTGTCATCCCCATCCTTCTTCTCAGGCATCTCTCATTCTGCATGGCTTCAAACCACCAACCCATAGATGAGCGTTGGAGCACAGACCTTCTCGCCACCCACCCAGGCACCTCTGTACATCATTACAGGTGCGCGTAAACACAAGACCAGTGTTAGCCGTGAAACACGCAGTTGCACCTTCTGAACGGGGTAGAAATGGAGCATGACACACATTCACTTCACACACAATTCACAGCTGTCCTGAGCGTGACGTGGTCCAGCTGAGGGTGAAAAGTCACTTCAACAGAGAAGGACACATTTAAGAAGGCGTGTTTCCTCTCGGGAGACAACATCGCCTTATCCTTCCCTTCTTCTCAGCTTCCCAAGAAATCCACCTTACGGTGCCCGTGTGCACACACACTGTGTGTTCTCAGCGTTCTCATACAAGCAGAGTACACATACACCTATGAGCACATTCGGTTCCTGCCAACATTTGCCAGATTACATGGTGCTGCGTGTAGGTACAGATATGGCGTTAGGTGCCCTTGATTCCGCCCTGACTCGTAGCCACCCTGTGAACAGGAGATACAACCTTCTTCTGTCCGGCACCATCCTCATCACGCCCGCCCTGCTGAAGTCCTGCATCATCCATCTCTTTGAGGGCTGTCCTCTCTTTCCCAGCCTGATCCTGGGAACATGTCCGAAGGATGTGGAGAGTAGTTTTCCACCGTTCTTGCCTCTGAGATGCACCCTGCCTGCTCTTCCTCCGAGACATATCTGTGTGTTCTTTTGGCTGTCCGTGGGATATCCAGGACTCTTTGCCAGGTGTAATTCAAAGGCATTGATTCATCAACAGTCATCCTTATTCATGGTCCAGCTTTCAGATGCAAAAGAAGCAGCTGAAAATAGCATTTCTTGATCAGGCACACCTTGGTCTTTAAACTGATATCCTTGCTCTTTGGCACTTGTAAGAGGTCTTTGACAGCAGATTTTCCCATTGCAGTGTCTTTTGATTTCTTAGCTGCTGCAACCATAGCATTGATTATGGACTTGTGCAAAATGAAATTGTAGGTTACAGGTATGTTGTTGTTTTGTGCTGTCGAGTAGACTACAGCTCCGATTGACCCTGTGACTAACACATTGGAACTGTCTTCCATCCTCAAAGCCTGGAACCTCTAGGCTCTAGGCTGGAACCTGTCCTTACAGTCACTGTGTCAGTCCATCCCTCTAGGCTCTAGGTTGGAACCTGTCCTTACAGGAACCTCCATCCTCTAGGCTGGAACCTGTCCTTACAGTCACTGTGTCAGTCCATCCCATTGAGGACCGTCCTCTCTGTCTCTGACCCACCACCTTTCCCAGCATGATATTGATGCTTTTATTGATAATGACGATTTTTTCGAGGACTGGTCCCTCCAGATAACATGCTATAAGTGTCCGAGACAAGTGTCACCATTCTTGCTTCTAAAGAGGTTGTATTTCCTCTAAGACAGACTTGTCTGCTCCTTGGGCAGTCCGTGGGACAATCAGTATTCTTTGCCGGCCCCACAGTTCAAGGTATGGATACTTCATCAGTTGTCTTTATTCCTTGTCCAACTGTCAGATGCTTAGGAAGAATTTGAAAATGTCTTGGCTTCAGTCAGTACACTTTAATCTTTTAAACTGACAGCTTCTTTTAGCACTTTGAGGAGGTCCTTGGTACAGATTTTCCCACTGCAACATGTCTTTTGATTCTAGATACATTCCATGGACATGTTCTGAAGTAAAAGAGCTGAACAGAAGATGTCAAAAGACAGCTCGAGAAATTACAGCAAAGTATTACAATAAAATGTGCAGAGAGTTGGAATCGGAGAGCAAAAAGGGAAGAATTTGCTCTGCATTTCTCAAGCTGAGAGAACTGGAAAACAGATTTAAGCCTCGAGTCACAGTACTTCAAAAGAAGATGAATGGAATAGACAGAGTCACTGTACCAGAAAGAACTGATACTGAAAAATTTCAGCAAGTACCATGTGAGTGAGCAGAAGCCACTGGTAATGAATGAGGTATTTGAAGCTACATTGACGGCATTACCAAAAATAAGGCCCCAGGCATTGATGGGATACCAGTTGACTTGTTTCATTTAACAGATGCAGCCATGGCTGCATTCGTCAGTCTATGCCAGGAAATTTGGAGGACAGCTGTCTGGCCAGTGGATTGGAAGAGGTTCATATTTATTCCCATCCCAAGAATGGTGATCCAACAGAATATGGAAACTATCAAACAGTATCATTAATATCTCATGCAAGCAAAATACTGCTAAAGATCATTCAAAAATAGCTAAAATTGATAGGGAACTGCAGAAGTTCAGACATGATTTTAGAAGAGGCCATGGCCCCAGTGATTTCATTGCTGAGGTCAGATGGATCCTGGCTGAAAATAAGGAGTAACGTGCGCTTTATAGACGATGCAAAGACATTTGACCCTGTGGATGATGACAAGTTGTGGCTGACATTGAGAAGAATGGGAATTCCGGAACACTTAATTGTGCTCATGCAAAACCTATGCCTAGACCAAGAGGCTGTTGTGCGAACAGAGCAGGGGAACACGACATGATTTAACATTAAGATGAGCGTGCGTCAAGATTGTATTCTCTCTCCATACCATTAAATTTGTATCTGATCAGATTATTTAAGAAGCTAGACTCTGTGAAGAAGAATGTTGCCTCAAGATAGGAGAAAGACTCATAAAGAACCTGCATCATGGAGAGGACACTGCAGCTCTGCTTGCTGAAAGTGTGGAGGGCTTGAGGGGCTTGTTGCAGAAGATCAAAAATTATAGCCTTCAATAAGGACTGCATCTCAAGGAAACAAAATTCTTACCAGTGGACCTATGGGCAACATCATGATAGATGGAGAGAAGATGGAAACTGTCAACATCTTTGTCTTAATTGGACCCACAAGCAGCACTCCTGGTACCAGCAGTCAGGAAATCAGGAGACGTGTTACACTGGCAAAGTATACAGTCAAAGACCTCTTCAAATTATTGAGGAGCAGTGATGTCAGTATCATTTGCTATACATCCGAGAGCTGGAAAGACTAATTATTATAGAAGAATTGATGCGTTTCAGCTGTGGTGTTGGAGAAGAGTACAGAGTATCCCATGGATGGCAAAAGAACAAACAAATATGTCTTGGAGAAAGTGCAGCCAGAGTCTTCCTTGGAGACAAAGATGATAAATGGTCACCTCACGTGCTTTGGGCATGTTGTGAGGAGAGGCTATTCCTTGGAGAGGACATTGTGCTTGGAAAGGCAGAGGGTCGGTGGAGGCAAGGCAGAACTTCAGCCTAGTGGGTTGACACAGTGACTGCTGCAGTGGACTCTAATGTATCAGGAAGTGGGAGGACGGTACAGGATAGGACCCAGTTCAGATCTGTTGTTCATAAGTACTCAGCTCCGTGGCACCTAACAACAGCTGTGTATACAGATACAGATAGAAGTTAAAACCAAACCAAACCCCTCCAGCTCACTATCACTGCCTCAGAGCTGCCTCATCGCTGGCCCCGGGGACTTTTGAAGGCTGTAAATCTCACAGGAGGAGCTTACTCATCTTTCTCTCTCGGAGCCGCTGGCACATTGGAGCCTTTGCTCTCAGCCCAACTCCCTACAGGCCACACCACCAGGGCTCCCCGTGGGTGACCGCCAGGAGCCCTGGGGGCAGCGTGCATCACATGTTTGACTGCTGTCCAAAAAGTCAGTGGTCCATCTCCCCCAGCCACGCTGTGGAGAAGGATGAGGTGATCTATATCACAGCCACAGCAGCCTAAAGAATGTCACCCTGAGTCAGAGTCAACCACAGGGGGCATTTGCCTGCTTGTTTGTAACATGAACAGGTCTCATTCACAACCCCGAGGCTGCCTGTATTATTTTACATGTGCCAAGAGGTCGCTGTTTTTTCTTCATTTTCTTGATACTCCTTAGTTTGGTGCAGTTTTTTGGTTCTTCCAAATATTGGTACATTTTATTAAAGAGCATTAGAAAACAGTCTCAGGGAGCTCTGGTGGCCTAGTGGCAAGAAGCTGCACTGCAATCCCAGAGACGAATGGTTCGAATCCACCAGATGCTTTGCCGGGAAAGGAGGGACAATCTCCTCCTGTACCAGTCAGATCTGATTTGACGGTACACAGACAAACATACACAAAATAAAAAAAATAAAAAAAGAAAACAGTCTCATTAGACAAGATGTTGTCAGAAAAGTCTATGAGTATTGAAAGGTTATCAGGCCAAGGAGCAAATACATGTTTCCAAAATTCTCATTTTCTCTTGAATGTGATCTTTTACTGTTGGCAGTACCTGGTGGCCCAGTGGGAAGGAGTTGAGTCACCAGCCTGAAGGTAAGCAGTTTGAATGGACCAGCTCGCTGCTCTGCGAGAGAAAGGTGGATAGTCTCCTCCTGTGTGAGGTACAGCTTCTGAAAACCTGCTGGCACTCAGCTGTGGGTCCATTCCAGGGCGATGGTGTGTAACGGCAACACTGGGGAGTGGGTTTTCTTGTTGTCTTTGAAGTAGAAGCACACTCCCTTCATTTTCACAGAGTCTGAACGTCCACAGTGTGTCTGTCAGTATCTTCTCAGTGAAAAGGCCAGTTCTTGGCAGAGGTGGCCGATGGAGCTTGCAGCTGTTTGTCAAGGTCGCTGTGGTCCTGTGACAGGAATGTTTGTCAGCCTGTCCTTCCCCTTTGTTGCACAGAATGGAAAACCACAGACATCAGGGGTTGAGACTGAATAAAATGAACAATTTCTGCGGCTTCATCGTAGACAGTCTTCCATGAAGCTCAGTCACACTATCCATCTATGTAGCTGTCTACCTATTTACCTGACTTTGTCCATCTGTCAGCTGTCTCCCTGTTCGTCCATGTGCATATCAGTCACCTACCCCCCTCAGTCACCGATCCATCCATCTACTGTGTCTTCATTTATCCATCCATGTGTCTCTCTCGTGCCTCTGTAGGTTCCATGCATCTTATCTCTCCGTCTCTCTCTATCCAGTTTTCATCTACCTTTGTGTGTCTACCTTCTGTCTGTCCATCTACCTGCTTCTCTGCCATCTGTTACCCATTTTTCTTTTTCCCAGCTCTCTATCCATCTCTCAGTCTTTCTCTAAGGAACTCTGGTAACATAGCACACTACATATTAGACTGCTAACAAAAAAGTTCGTGGTTCTAATCCATTGGCCACCCCACTCTCTGTATGTATCAGGGAAGAGAACAGTGCTGGCTGCAGCAGCTTTTCTTATTGGTCCATAAATGTGGAACTAACTTCCCATGGTCCGCCACCATAGCGGACATGTCTGTCATGGAGGAAGAACAGACAGGTGGTGACACTTTGCTTACTTGGGCTTGTTGCCAGGAGGAGTCAAACCTTGGAGGAAGACATCCTGCTGGGGAAGGTGGTGGGCAGTACAGAGAGGAAGCCCCTCAGTGGGACGGGTCACCACAGTGCCCACCACCGCAGGCTTGAGCAAAACAGACAAGGCGAGAATGCTGCAGGGTGGGACAGGTTCTGATCTGCTGTTCAGAGGGTCAGTAGGAGCTGTCCACTCGACGGCACCTAACAGCAGCACCACAGCTTGGTGGCCCTGCCTTGACCTGTGCTGAGGTTTCCCCACCCCTGTTTCTCTACCCCTTCAGTGTGAGTGCCAGTCTGCTTGTTCCAAGATAAACCGTGAGAGTCAGTCAAGGCGTTCCGCCAGCACCGTGCGTAATTCTGCCAACACTGTTCTGTTGCCAAGCGTTGTTTTACAAGAAGATCTCTGATGATCAGCTGCTGATGCTTCTGAACGAGTGCAGGCAGAATGTGCTCGGCGCGGCTCAGTTCTGCAGACAAGATGCTAACTCTACATCAGTGTTTGCAGCAAGCTCTTTAACCCAGCAAGCTGCTGCTCCATTATCAGGTGGCACCACTGTGGTTCGCTAACCTTCCAGCCAGCAGACACCCAGCCTGGCACCTGTACGGGCTCTGGGCGTGTTTCTGCAGCCCAGCCTCATGGCAGTCCACCTGTAAGGGCCACAGCAGCATGGTTCTGACATCATCCTAGAGAGGGGAGGAGATGAGGTTCAGATTGACAAGGGGAGGGAAAGCCATAAAAATGGGGTGCCAGGAGCTCCTGGATACCTACCATTCAGCTCCATTTCAATTCTGGTTGCCAAGGTTATAATACATTGTCCATTTTTGCCTTTTTTAAAAAATTTTTTTATTATTATTTTTACGTGTACCGTCAAATCAGATCTGACTGGTACAGGAGAAGATTGCCCCCTCCTTCTCTAGCAGAGCATCTGGTGGATTTTATTTTTGCCTTTTAAAGAATTTATTGTGTCTGTTGAAATGATCCATCCTTTTTCTTTTTACTCCAAATTATTAGTCTCAAAATTGCAGTTCAACTTCTATAACCCGTTAACATTGCAAATACTATTCAAACATGTCCCATTTCATTGTATCCCCTTGTCTATAACCCACATGCTGACTCGGCGACCCTCCCCACAGGGCTTCCAAGCTGTAAATTTTCACAAGGAGAAGACTGCCAGTCTTTCTCCCAGGGAAGCTGGTGGATTTGAACTGCTGACTTTTTGGTTAACAATGCAGAATAGATAGTGCCCTACACTACCAGAGCTCTTTTTTCTATGGCATAAGATGCAATAAGATAAATTATGAACATTTATAAAGTTGAGGGGGGCCAGCTCTCCCCATGTTTCCTTTTATTTGTAGTTTCACATCCCTACTTGGGGTGCAGGGCCCTCCTTCCTTCCCGCCTTCCTCCCCTCCTGCTTTCCCTCCCCGGTTCCAGCCTTTGGCATCTTCCCATATTGATGGGAGGACTGTGGGCCGAGAAAGTCAGCTCTCTCATATCCCCTTTTCAGAGCAGTAATAAAATGTGTTCTTATTTTCCTTAAAAATAAGAAAAAGTTACTATACACAGGCTTTTAAAAAAATTAGAGTAAATTATCTTAAAGCCGTTACCTTATAGAGAAAATTTTATTACTTAAAAGAGTATTTTAAAATTGTGACATTGTTATGGAAAAGGAAGCATTGCGTTGTGTCTCTTCAGGCTCAGAGAAGGTTTTAGGCGGTCAGCACAGTGAGGTGTGGGGTCACTGTGAGTCCCAGCAGACTCGGTGGCACCGTCCAGCGATAGGAAGGACCCTATCGGTTACAGCAAATAGAACCGGAGATAAGCGCACAACAGCTGTGCACATTGAGAATCCAGTTCACCTCTGAGAGCTGGGTACTTACACCCGAGCCTTACCACGGAGCCCTGGTGGCGCAGCGGCCGAGCGGAAAGAGTCAGCCCCCAGAGGTCCAGTGGGGCAGCCTCAGCCCCCAGAGGTCCAGTGGGGCAGCCTCAGCCCCCAGAGGTCCAGTGGGGCAGCCTCAGCCCCCAGAGGCCCAGTGGGGCAGCCTCAGCCCCCAGAGGCCCAGTGGGGCAGCCTCAGCCCCCAGAGGCCCAGTGGGGCAGCCTCAGCTCCTAGAGGTCCAGTGGGGCAGCCTCAGCCCCCAGAGGTCCAGTGGGGCAGCCTCAGCCCCCGGAGGTCCAGTGGGGCAGCCTCAGCCCCCGGAGGTCCAGTGGGGCAGCCTCAGCCCCCGGAGGTCCAGTGGGGCAGCCCTGCTCGGTCCGGGCAGGCTGCTGAGTGGGGTTGACTTGCCGGCACTGGTTTTTGTTTTTAAAGTCTGTTGGATGCCATCGTGTCAGTTGCGCCTCATAACAACCCTCTGAAGAGCAGATCTGAACCTCACCTTCTCCTGCACTGTCCTTGCCCTTTGTGGAGTCACTGTGTCAGTCTGCCTCGTCCAGGGCGTTCTCTTTTGAGGACCCTCCACCTTTCCCAGCGTGATGTCTCTCTCCAAGGACAGAAAGGGTTAAGACTGTCTTTAGGAAAGAGGCACAGTGGTTAGACACTCAACTACTAACAAAAGGGTTGACAGTTCACACTCACCAGCTGCTTCCCGTGGGGGGAGAGGGGAAGGGACAGCAGTCTGCCTTAGTAAAGACGGCAGCCTTGGACACCTCGTGAGGCAGGCCGCCTCCATCCTACAGGGACGCTGCGAGTCAGAACTGGCTCAGCGGGACAGAGTCTGTTTATATGTCTTTATAAACCAAACCCAAACCCATTACAGTTAATTCAGACTCTCAGTAACCCAGAGGAAATCCTCTCAGCTTTACAGGACCAGGCTGTCACATCATCCCCCGGCAGGATGACTCGTAGCTTTGAACCTTTCTTTTAGTAGCTGGGCACTTTAACCTTTGCACCACCAGGACTCTCCCACCTGTGTCTGTAAATCCACCTGAAATTGAGTGTTTGTACTAGAAGGAAGTGGTTCCGTTTCATGATCTTCTCTTACGACAGTCCTGCGTGAGCCCAGCACGTGGCAGCATGTGGAACCACGGATGGTTGAGTTGGGCCCAAGCTCAGGGCGAGGGGAGAGGCAGGTGAGGATAGGCCTGGGAAGCCCATCTGGAGCCAGGCTGTGGACACGGAGAACTGCAGGAGACCAGTAGCTGCTGAACAACAGGACGTACAGAGTAGGAGTCTGCCGTCCATGCCCATGTTGACTGGACGCTCAGAGCTGACCTCCTGAGAGCTTGCCCTCTGCGGCGTGGCCGAGGCGTCCCAAGCCTCCTTCCCTGACTTCTCATACCTCCTCTCGGAGTTGGTGCAGGCAGACCCTGCTGGGGTGCACCTCCTTTCACCACGTATCTCAGATACTGAGCTTTTAGAAATTGAAGGTTGTGGCAACCCCGAGGCCCATAAGCCTTCCAGTGCATTTTTTTTTTAACTAGCAGGTGCTCACTTGACATCTGTATGTCTCACTTTTGGTGATTCTCATAGTACTTCACTTTTTAATCATACTGTGGCTGTATCCTTTCTCCATTCCTGTTTAATCTGTATGCTGAGCAAATTATTTGAGGAGCTAGACTCTGAAGAATAAAATGTCATCAGGATTGGAGGGAGATTCATCAATAGCCTTCACTATGCTGATGACACAGCCTTGCTTGTTGAAAGTGAGAAGGACTTGAAATACTTAGAGAAGATTAAGCACTGCAGCTTTCCATATGGATTGTATCTCAGTGACAAAAAAAAAAAACCAAGAATCCTTGCTTTGGGCCAACAGGCAAAATCATGTTAGATGGAGAAAAATTGAAATTGTCAGTGACTTCATCTTACTTGGATCCATAATCAATACACTTGGTACCAGTCAGTATTATCAGGAGACATGTTCCAATGGGATTGTCTGTAGTCAGGGACCTCTCCAAATTATTGAGGAACAGTGGTATCCGTTTGAGGACTAAGGTGTGCCTCATTCGGTCCATGGTCTCTTCAGTCACTTGCTTCGCAGCTGAGAGCTGGACAGTGAATAAAGATGACAGAAGAATTGACGCCTGTGAACTGTGGTGTTGGAGAAGAATACTGAACATCCCATGGACTCCAAAAGAACAAACAGATATGTCTTGGAGGAGGCGCACCCAGAGTGCTCCTTGGAGGCAAAGACAATAAAGCTTTGTCTCACATGCTTTGGGCGTGTTGCTAGGAGAGACTATTTCTTGGAGAGGGACGTGATGCTTGGAAAGATGGGGGGACAGCAGAGGAGAGGAAGACCCTCAACCAGGTGGATTGGCACAGAAACTGCAGCAGTGGGCTTGAGTGTGTCAGAGATTGTGAGGACGGCACAGGACAGGACAGGGTTTAGGTCTGTTGTTTATAGGGTCAGTGTGAGTCATACTTGACTTGAGGGCACCTAACAGCAACAACAACATTGCTCATTTAACAGGCAACACCCCTGCCATGAGGGTGGTTACAGCGTGTAGCTGTCCTGTACGACAGAGTAGAATGGTTCCAGGGTCTCTAAAGGATGTCAGGACTTGTAGAAGCAAGTCACCTTGTTTTTCTCCCCAAAATCTCACCCATGTTATCAGATAAATTCTTTAGTCACTTAGGATTCCATAATAGACAGGGGAACAAAAAGTTCATGTGACTCATTGGCCTTATTAGATATTTGCTTTTTTTAGCTAGTCTGAGAGAGACACGCATTCTTTTTGAGGTCTCCTGGTGCTGTGAGCAGCCCACAGAGGAGAAACTGAAGTTTCGTGGTGTTCAGAAACTCCATCAAGGCCACATGGCTGGCACTGAGTGCAGCTGAAGTTTAACCAACTGGCGTGAAAGCCTGTGCCCAGCCTCAGCTCCGGTGTGGCTGCAGTGTGGTGGTGCCAAGTCGTGGGGGCCAGGAAGTGACCTGCTGGGGGAGCCCGGCAGGTGGGAACTAACGGGACACATCCCGGCTGGGAAGTGTGGGCCCTGGATAGCTGGGAAGACGGGAATGCCTTGTTATTTCTTTAAAATATAATTTTATTCCTCTGTTGTTAATGAACATACTTTAGGTGAAGGCCCTTGACCTCAAGTCATAGCAACATGGAGTACAATAGAACAAAACTCTGCCTGATCCTGTAGCACCGTCACAGGCCCCGTACCATCCTAGTGCCCCGACAGCCCCCGTGCTGTCCTCACAATGCCATACTGTCCTCACAGCCCCCATACCACCGTCACAGCCCCTGTACCACCGTCACAGCCCCTGTACCACCATCACAGCCACCGTACTGTCCTCACAACGCCGTACTGTCCTCACAGCCCCCGTACCACCGTCACAGCCCCTGTACCAACCTCACAGCTCCTGTACCATCCCACCATCCCGACAGCCCCCGTACCATCCTCACAGTCCCCGTACCAGCCTCATGGCCCCTGTACCAACCTCATGGCCCCCGTACCATCCTGACAGTCCCCATACCACCGTCACAGCCCCTGTACCGTCCTCACAGCCCCTGTACCATCCCACCGTCCTTACAGCCCCCGTACCATCCCACCGTCCTCACAGTCCCCATACTGTCCTCATAACGCCATACTGTCCTCACAGCCCCCGTACCACCATCACAGCCCCTGTACCACCATCACAGCCCCTGTACCACCATCACAGCCCCCGTACTGTCCTCACAGCCCCCGTACCGTCCTCACAGCCCCCTTACCACCATCACAGCCCCTGTACCATCCTACCATCCTGACAGTCCCCATACCACCCTCACAGCCCCTGTACTGTCCTCACAGCCCCCGTACCATCCTACCGTCCTGACAGCCCCCGTACTGTCCTCACAGCCCCCGTACCATCCTCACAGCCCCC
>NW_006399877.1:8879320-8880798 GCF_000299155.1 Elephantulus edwardii | reverse complement strand
TCCTCACAGCCCCCGTACTGTCCTTATAGCTCCTGCTGTGCTTAAGCCCTCTGTTTGAGTCAGTCTGTCTCTTTGAGGATCTTCCTCTCCTTCCCGGGCCCTCCACTTTCCCAAGCATGCTGTCCCCTTCCAAGGACTGGCCCCTCCTGATAACATGTCCACAGCTCGGCAGTCACGAGTAGTCCCTGCAGACAGGCTAATGGCCCTGATCCCGTTCTTCCCGTGGTGCAGCCGTTCCATCTGCCTTTCCCGATGTGTTCCTCCCCCATTGAATTCATTCACTGCCCCTAACTTCCGCTCTGACCTTTCAAGTTGGTTCTCAGTTTGATTCCTTAATGATAGGTCTTGAAAGGATCCCATGAAGACACAAGTTGAGGGTGGAGATGGTGATGTCATTGACATAAATGGGGAGCACAGGCTTGGGGTGCACAGTTGTGACTGTAGTGCGGACACTCAGCTGATCCGGCAGGAACAGAAATGATGGGATGGAAAGTGAGGCAGCTACTGACCAGGTGGCCTTGGACGCCCCCAGCAGAGCCAGGCTGAGTGTGTGAACTGTGGACGGCCTCAGGACCTGGGTCCCAGGGGCCATCAGCTCACTGCCCCTCACAACACCCAGGCTGCCCCTGCGCGGACCCTCTCTCCACCTCCAGTGTGTCCTTCCCGTCTGTTTTGTGCCTGCCTCACTTACAGGCTCTTTCCGTTATTTAACCAAGTCAGTACGGAACCCGGTGTTTGAGTTAACCCCTCGGGGTTCCCCCAGGACCCTTGCAGCCGCTAAGTGGGTTTACTCTGCAGTACTCCCGTGTCTGGGGTGAACACCCCACAGCTGAGTCATGGCTCCTGCCCTCATTTCCACTCAGGTTTCTATGGAAATAGACATCATACGCCTCAAAACAAGGTGAGGCTCCCAGACACCTCCTGAATTCCTAGGCATTTGTAAGCGCTGCTTGTCCAATATCCATTTCCATGGAAACCAATTTTGAAAAGGTCAACCAGCTCTTCCCAAGAACATTGTTTCCCTTCTATCTAATTTTTAAAAAACCTTATCAAGGCAGTGTGTGACTTTCCGCATCATCATGGACTCAGTAACAGCAACCATTTTTTAAAAATTTATTATTGATTTCAATGAAAATTTACAGAGACTTTGGATTTCCATTCATTCATTGTTGCACTTTTCTCCCCTCCCAACCCTTCTCCCCAGCACACCACCCTCTTGGAAAAGTGAAAGAAAAATTCTTTCATTGTTTTACAATCCCTCCCCCCAGGTCCACTCCACTATACAACCTTCTGTCTGGACTCCTGTCATGGCAGAAATACCTAATCACATATCCCTTTTAAACAGTTCTCTCCCTCATCTGTTTCAATGCAGTATACATTATTAAACCCATCTTTTCTCAGTCTCCCCCCAACCCCAAGGTCAGTCCCATTCTACAACAGTGGCATCATGCAGTATTTGTCCTTTTGTGACTGAGATA
>NW_006399877.1:8829945-8879025 GCF_000299155.1 Elephantulus edwardii | reverse complement strand
TTGCAAATAGAGATACCATTTGACCCAGCAATTCCACTACTGGGAATATACCCCGAAGAGACCATAACTGACATCCAAGCAGATATATGCACAGCTTTGTTCACAATAGCAAGGAGTTGGAAACAGCACCATTTTTTAAGGAAGTCAGCCCTTTTTATGTTTTGGTCACACAGTAGACCCCGGCTACTACGTACTTTCTGCATGATTCCGTTTTAGATGGTTTATGTAATAGATGAATCTGCTCCTGCCTGTGCGGGTAGCTGTCACCTGGCTTTCAGAGATGAGGCTCTTGGTGTGTGTGGCTGGGACTATGAAACACGGGTGATATAGGGTGTGGGCTGGTGTCCTTCACAGCCTCCGGCCTCGGGACGCCTTCCTCTAGGCCCTGGTTGAGGCTCCGGCTTACGTCTCTGTGACCTGGTGTTTAGCTCAATATCCTCATTTACCCAGACTAAGCCATTTTGTACTCTTGGCACCAGTAGCCAGGAAATAAAAAAACGTATTGCAATGGGAAAGTCTGTGGTTAGGGACCTCTCTTAAAGTACTCAAGAGCAACGGTGTCTCTCTGGAGACTAAGGTGTGCCTGATACAGGCCATAGTTTTTGCAATCACTTGTTATGCATCAGAGAGTTGGACAATGACTAGGGAGGATAGAAGGAGAATTGATGCCTTTGAGCTGTGGTGCTGGAGAAGAGTATTGAATGTACCATGGACTGCCAAGAAAACAAATAGATTCGTCGTAGAGAGGATTAAACCAGGCTGCTCCTTGGAGGCAAGGATTCTGGGGCTTCGTCTGACATACTTTGGACATGTTGTCAGGAGGGACGGGTCTTTGGAGAGGGACATCATGCTTGGTAGGGTGGAGGGACAGCGCAGGAGGGGAAGACCCTCTATGAGGTGGATTGATTCGGTGACTGGGGTAATCGGGAT
This sequence comes from Elephantulus edwardii, assembly GCF_000299155.1. Classification (NCBI taxonomy): domain Eukaryota; kingdom Metazoa; phylum Chordata; class Mammalia; order Macroscelidea; family Macroscelididae; genus Elephantulus; species Elephantulus edwardii. The sequence continues at coordinate 8,878,095 of NW_006399877.1, read as the reverse complement.
GGGTGTGTCAGAGGCAGTGTGGTTGGCGCAGGATAGAGCAGGGTTTAAGGCTGTTGTACATAGGGTCGCTATGAGTCGCAAACGACTCGACGGCACATAACAACAACAAGAAGCCATTTTGTATCTAAATGCCTTGTGCACACATGTGTATTTATCAAGTCTTAACCATGTCTGTTGTAAAACACTGAAAAGTAGAAGTAATTTTCCGTTAATGGCAAACAGTGAGCTGTGCACGCTACTGAATTTCTTCCCAGGCAAAGGCTTTCTCTCTCCGTCGATTCAGAAGGAAGGCCCTTGTCTCCTGTTGGCCTCTGTAGGCTTGGCGTTCCTTAGAGATCTCCGCATGTCTTGGCCTCAGTCTTGTTCTGGTTCGAGAAGGTCCACTAAGCAGGGAACCTGGGGCCAAAGGACACAGCCCCTTCCTGGCCCTTCTTTCCCTGGTGGTTCGCAGATCCCTCCCTCTCTGCTCACTTCTCTCTCCCTTTACCCCTTCTTAGAAGATAAAACATATAACTGCCAAGTTACAGCATTACATCCAAAGCCCTCAGGAGAGCGTCACCGGCAGTCGTGAAGGCACACAGGGCCAGCTGGGTCTTGTTCTGATGTACATACGGTTGCTGGGAGACCAAACCAGCCAGACGATACCTAACGAGCAACAACCAGCATGTAGTGATGTTCACGCCAGCGTTGCTGTCTTCAGAGAGCCTGAGGAAGCCGGGCAGATGTGTGCTGGGTAACCAGCCAGGGTCCTGCAAAACCGGGGAGAGGGCAGAGCCTGAGCTCCTATGACTTGTGAAGAGCGCAAACTCCAGCACCCCGAGGCCGAGTCCTCTAAGGCTGAGGTCAGAGACCAGCTGTCCCTCCTGCGGCACTCTCCTCTCTGCTGGGTTTAAGAAATCATTGCAGTGGCCACACAGAACTCACAAACCTTTCTCTCACTTGTGGAGCTAAAAGGGAGGTAACAGATTACAGCTCAACATCTGGAACCCTCAGGATACAGTTCTCCCCTCAGCCAAGCCCATAGGCAGGCTTCTCTCAGGCCCCTAGACTCTTGACCCCTGGCCTCTGTCCTGCTCTGGCCAGTGTTAACAAAGCCCTTTTTGCTCTTCTAGCAACTGTTACACAACCTTATAAGCTGCAGATTAAGTGCCTATAAACACACTCATTCCCCTAGCAAGCCCCTAGTTCTGGCTCCATGAATAGGTATTCCTGGCTTCCCAGTAGGTACCCAGGCACACTCCTCCTCTGCCAGCAAGCCTCCTGCCCAGAGGCACTCAGCTTCTGCACTCTGCGGGCCAGGAAGCCCAGCACGCTGGGCCATTCAGGTCTCCTACTTCTGCTGCTGTCCTTTCTCGGCCTCCGTGCCATCCCCAGTGTCCTCACTCTCTTGACTCCTGGATCGACACAGGGATCCCAGATCATAGGATGTGCCCCATACTTAGCTCTTCTTCCTTCATGGTAGTGAGAGCCCCTCCTTTGACCCTGGGATGGCAGCTCTCCTGACTTACTGGTAAGGAATTGTTCTGCCAGTCCCGTGGAACACAGTTCGAATCCACCAGCTGCTCGGCAGGAGAAAGATACGCCATTCACTGCCTCTGAAAATTTGCTGGAGGGTCAGCTATGGACCGGTTCCAACTAGACAGTACACAGAAACCCAGACAGTGGCTGAAAGAGCACACTGCGTAATCCACTGCACCACTGTCACGTGTTTGCCGGGAAAAGCAGAGGTGTGTTCGCTTGAGATGGAAAGAACCAGCAGCAAAGTGCAGGACACTGACTGGGGTGACACTGCAGAGCAGGGGTCTGCCGCTCGGTTGGCAGCAAGTGGGTGCAGCTCTCTGGTGCCTGTTAAGTCTTTCTGGTTTGATCTTTTTAGGTTTTAGCTGCTGTTTATTCCCACTGCCATTGATTCTCCACCAGTAAACTCTGAGTGCCCTCGGGGTAGGGAGGTACCAGTGTGGCTCAAGAGGAGTATCCCAGTTTGAAGCAAATACCTGGCACCTCCCCTGGCCCGATGCCACCTGGCCAGTTTCAGCAACTCACCACAACCCTGTGAGAGAGGGCAGGACTGGACCACAGGGTTTGCAAGGCTGGGATCTTTATGAGTCTGACCGATGCATACTTTTACCCATGTAGTGGATTCAAATCACCAACCTTTCTGGTCACAGACAAACTGCTGAACCACTGGGCCAAAAGCCCTCCTTCCAGACATAGTGACTGAAGAACAGTGCTGGTGTCTTCCCCCAGTTCCTGACTTGGCAGTTCCTCAGTCAGCAGTGGTCAGTGGTCCCAAGCGGTCTCCTCAGTGACAGCAGTGATGCCATGTCAGGTGGGGTGTCTGTTCCCCACTCAGCCTCCTCCCCACAGTGAGCCCACGGAGCTCCCTCATGGTCCTGGTGTCTCCACATTCCACACAGGGACAGTTGGCAATGGCCAGGCCTCCAGGAGCCTGGGCTCTGGAACCCACAGGCCTCGCATTTTCCGCACTGTTGTTGTTGTTGTTATTGTTAGTGTGTGTGTGTGTGTGTGTGTGTGTGTGTGTGTGTGTGTGCCGCCAAATCAGATCTGACTGGTGCAAGAGGAGATTGTTCCTCCTTCTCCAGCAGAGCCTCCAGTGGATTTGAACCGTGTACCTCTGGGATTGCAGTGCAGCTTCTTGCCACTAGGCCACCAGAGCTCCCAGTATCCACTTCTGAACTGGGAGGACTGGCAAGGAAGGGGACGTGTCATCCCCAGTGGCAGTCATCTCATCTCGTTCTAACAGGGGCTGTGTAGACAGAAGGAAGCGCTGGTGACTTAGCGGATACATCCTCAGCTGCTGGGGGTCAGCGGTTCAAAACCAACACCCGCTCGGGCAGGAGATGTTGGTGGGCAGAGAGTAGAGAGGTGCAGGGGGAGAATAGGCAGGTGCAGTGGGGATTTAATGAAATGGAATGATAAAAGGAATCTATCAATAGTTATTATCTAGAATACAGTATATGTGAGTGATTTGTAAAGCATAGTGTAATATAAATGATTGAACGAAAACCGATAGTAAAAAACACCAAACCAGGAGCCACTCCACCAGGAGGAGAAAGATGAGATAGATGCTCAGCTGCTGTAAAGATTGTTTTTTTTAAATTTATTTTATTTTTATTGTATTATTTTTACGTGTGCCGTCAAATCAGATCTGACTGGTACAGGAGGAGATTGCCTACTTCTGGGATTGCAGTGCAGTGTCTTGCCACTAGGCCACCAGAGCTCCCTTGATTGTTGGGTTTTTTAAACAAAAGATTATTGTTGTGCGACGTGGAATTGACTCCAGCTCCGAGCCTGGCCCCAGCCTGCTCTGCGCTCAGCATTCCTGCCTCCACCTGGTGCTGCAGTCACTGTCTTAGTCCATCTCGTCGAGGGTCGTCCTTGCTCTTAAGGACCGTCCACCTTTCCCTGCGTGATTCCCTGGAGATCCTTGGAGTAGTTCAGCCCCACCCTGCTCACTCACTGTCAACTCAGTAACAACAGGTTTGATTCTCGTTGACCTGTTGGCGTGGCGGCTGAGCGTCCAGCTGCTGAGGGTCCAGTGCTTCGCAGGCGGAAGGGGAGGCGGTCAGTGCCGGGAGGGGTGCAGCCTGGGGACCCTCCCGCCAGCTCGGCGTCGTCCTGCAGGGTCGCTGTATGTCAGATTGGCTGAGTGGCAGGAGGTTCAGTCTTGTTTGGCTTTGCCTTTTTTTGGGGTTTACAGACAGAAGAAAATAGCTGCTTGTGATTTCAGACACACACAGAGGCTTTTTTAAAATCTGACAGAGACTGCATAGTTCTTCCTGAGGGAAGTAAGAGCTCTCACAGTCTGAATCACTGTTTATTCCTGTTCTGAAGTTTGTCAATGGGAAAAGCCGTCTGACCTCACCAGGCTCTGCTCTCAGTTTTCCATTTGGGGATATTTTTTTCCTGTTGACAAACCAATAGCAATAAACCTAAGAGCAAACCCAGAATTCACCACGTGAACTCTGACTCTGGAACCTTCCACTGGGTTCCAGAGGCTCAAATCTTTACCCGAAGAGACTGCCCATCTCTGACGTGTGGAGCAGCTGGTGGATTCGAACCTCTGGCCTCTCAGTTAGCAGCAAAGCACACCCAGAACTCCTTTAATTCTAGTAGGCGGCCAGGACCTGAGGTTTATAGTCTCTTCTCAGTGAGCAGTAGCTTGTCTGTGCCCCCCTGGTTCACTCTGGGAAGTTCTAGAAACCAACTTGGGGAGAATTCACTCATTTAACAAATTCTTACTCTCTTGTACTTATGTCATTTTTGCTGTTGTGTGCCATTGAGTTGGAACCCACTCAAAGCTGACCCTCCAGTGGATTTTCACACAGGAGGGGATTGCCTGTCCTTCTCCCACAGAGCAGCTGGTGGATTGGAACAGAGTGCCTTTGGGCTTGCAGTGCAGCTTCTTACCTTTCGGCCACCAGAGCTCCCTCTTCGATTTAACAAATTCATATTGGCTGCACACTATGTATGGGGAACAGTAATGGTTCAGTGGTGGAATCTCTCACTGTCTATGCAGAAGTCCTAGGTTCAAGCCCCCATAAATGTACCTCGTGTGCAACCAGCAGACGTCTGTCTGTAGATCCTTGTGTGGGGCTTTGATGCCAAACAGGTTTCAGTGAAACTTACAAACTAAAATGGTGTAGGAAGAAAGACCTGGCAATCTACTTCAAAAATTCCAGAGTGGAAACCCCATGGATCCCAAGCACTCAATCTACAGTCAGCCAAAGGGATGGCACAGGACCAGGCAGTGACGGACTGGGGACCAACTCACGGTAATCAGCACCAGTGCTGTCTGCCAGGCATTGCCCAAAGCCCCGAGGAGTGCTGGTGGCATGTGGGCTATGTGTTGGCTGCTAGCCGAGAGGTCAACTGTTAGAGTCTACCATCCAACTCCAGGGAGGAAGAGGAGGCTGGGTACTCAGCTTACAGCCTCAGGAACCCGCTCGAGGGCCGCCCTGGCTGGGAATCAGGCAGTCGGGCGTGACAGCAGGGGGCGCGGCTGGTTTCTAGCCCTGCCTCCTTACGGCCTTTGCTCTTTGTGCGTTCTCGAAATCTCCAACTCGCATGCATTTGCCTAGGTTTTATTTTTAGTTCGATCCATTTTTGCTCATGAGTTTTGGGTTTGGGGATATTTTCTTATATTTCAGTGGAAGTTTACAAATCATCTTGGTTTTCACCCCAGCCGTTCGTACACATTCTGCTCCGATCAAACCCTTATGGATTGCTTTTCCTGACACCCAGCTTGTCTCATTTATAATTTTTACTCCCCTCTCCTTCCTATTTACTCCCCTTTCCCATTCCTAGTAACCATTTGAGAATGTCTTTGTGTAAACTCTTCCTTAGCTTTTCTTTCTTCTTTTTGTTGTGTGTGCTATTTTTTTGTTTGTTTTTTAAATTTTATTCATTTTAATGAACATTTACAGAGATTTTGGATTTCCATTCATTCACTGTTGCATTATTTTCTTCTTCTTCTTCACAGGAGACATTGATAATCAGCAGAGTCTACTTAGCTTTCTAACCAGTGGTCTTATACTATGATTGTCCCTGTGTGACTGACTAGTGTCACTCAGCATCATTTGTTCTAGAATCATGATGTTAAATGCTATTTTATGAATTCTTGATCTTTTTTTAGCAATACGTAATCCCATTGTGTTTAATCTTGCTTTTTGAGCCGTTCCTCTGTCGATGGGCACTTGAGTTGTTTGCATCGTTTTGCTGTTGTGAATAATGCAGCTGTTGCCATGGCTGTGTGTGCAGCGTCACGATCTTCCCAGCTGCTTTCTATGCATCTGAAAGTTGGACAGTGAATAAGGAAGAGGAAAGAAGAATCGGTGTGTTTTCAAACATTGCAGTGTTGTCGAAGAGCATTGACTATACAACGGACTGCCGAAAGAACAAATAAATCTTGGAGAAACTGCCCCCAGGGCGCTCCTGGAGGCAAGCATGGCAAAACTTCTCGGAGATGGTGCGCATGTTGTTAGGAAGGGCAGGTCCTTGGAGAAAGGTACCACGCTGATAAAAGAATAAGATCAGTGAAATACTGTCATCAAGAGCTGGATTGGCACAGTGACCGTAACCATGTTCCAGGCGTGGCAGACACGGCAAGGGCAAGGCTCAGACCTGTTGTTCACTGAGTTGCTGGGAGTTGTTGTCAAGGCTGCTCCTTGGAGGCAAGGACTTTGAAGCTCTGTTTCACATACTTTGGACATGTTTGTTTTGTTTGTTTGTTTTTGGTTTTTTAAAAATTTTTATTGTATTATTTTTACATGTACCATCAAATCAGATCTGACTGGTACAGGAGGAGATTGCCCCCTCCTTCTCCAGCAGAGCATCTGGTGGATTTGAACCACATACCTCTGGGATTGCAGTACAGCATCTTGCCACTAGGCCACCAGAGCTCTCTATACTTTGGACATGTTGTAAGGAGGGACCAGTCCTTGGAGAGGGACATCATGCTGGGGAGGAGGGTGGAGGGACAACACAAAAGAGGAAGACCTTGGTTGAGATGGATTGACTCAGTGACTGGGGTAGTGGGGGTGGGTGTGTCAGACAGTGCGCAGGGCTCAGAGCTGTTGTGGGTTGGGTCACAAGCGACTCAACAACACATAGTCACAGCAACAACTGTTTATAGAGTATAATCTTTGTAATTATTCTTTCGTTCATTGTTGCTGTTGTTGTGTATAGTCCAGTTGGAACTGACCCATAGCTGGCCCTCCAGGAGGTGTTCAGAGGGAATAAACCACACAGGAAGAGATTGCCCATCTTTTTCCCACCGAGTAGCTGGTGGATTTGAACTGTGGACCTTTGCATTGGCAGCACATGGCCTAGTGGCAAGAAGCTGTGACAACAGCAGCAAGTTAGAACGACCCCTGGCTGACGCTCCAGCAGGTTTTCAGAGGCAGTAAATAAATATGTGGGAGGAGGTCGTCCCTCTTTCTCTCTTGGAGAAGCTGGTGGATTCAAACCATGCACCTTTGAGTTGGCAGCGTAGTTCCTTTACTGCTGTCCTTCCCTGATGGAGCAGCTTTACCCCAGGCCACCTATTAGAAACTCTTTGGTTTTGGTTAAGATTGTTAGATTTGCCTCTGGATCACCTCTCTTTCTGGGAGTCGGTTATAAAGATCTGTGGATAAGATAATGCCTCCATTCTGACATCCCAAACCTGCCCAGCCTCAGGGGAAAGGAGTCTTCCCTGGAGGGTGCTGAGTGGGGGTCAAGGCTAGGCTGCCCATAGTGCTTTTCTAGCCAGTGTGACAGTGTCGGCCTTTTGATTGTAGTGTTTGGCGTGTTTACAGTTTTTAAATATTTTTTGAGGCATAATTTACATAACATGAAACTCATGTTAAGGGTACAGTTCAATGATTTTTTAGTAAATTTTCAGAGTTTTACTGCCATCACCACAATTAAATTTTATTGAAGTGGAATTCACACAACATGAAAAAGTTAAGCATTTAAAAGTGAACCGTTGATGCTGCGGGCTGCATGCAGGGTGCTGAGTTAGATTCAGGCCCAGGTAGTAACCCAGGCCCCAGTCTTTAGGGTGCCAGAGAGAGGGAAGACCAGGTTTTCCTCACACCAGTGCGGTCTGCAACCTCGAGGTCTCCTCCTCCAGGCAGCCCACGGATTTGCCAGCCAGAAACAATCCACAGTCCAGCCCATCTGAGATGATGACCTGTGACCTTCCACGTTGCTCAAAGACTACCAGACATCCCTGGAATTGACAAAGCTAATGATGTGGTGAAAAGGCTCTTGTCTTTGGAAATGGCTAACCAGAATGGGAAACTAAAAGTCAGCAGGAACAGTTGATAAACAAGATTGTGGCAAACTCTGAGTTTACCTGGAAGCTCAGTTGTTGCCTCGACTATCAAGATCCAGTTACGAAGACCACAGGAAGAAACTTGGAAAGGGCAGATCTCACAAGTGCTGTCTGCTCATGAGCATCGATCAAAGGCCGAAAAAGCTCCAAGTGCTCCCTGGGAAAAACTGTGATATCTTTGAGAAGATGTGCAAGGAGCTGGGAATTGAGTACACCTTCCCCCCGTGCTGCTGAAAGGCTCACCGCCCTGGGTGACCGAGAAGGCTCTGGGCATTTGGGTTTTCCAGGAGGCTCAAAAGCTGAAGAAGCAAAAAAGGATCTTAAAAGCTCTAGCAGCGGCCCAGAAGCAAGGCCAGAGAAGCCGGAGGGGCCTTCAGAATCCAGGCTGGACACATGCAAAGAAAATCCATAAATTCTGCTACAATAAAAAAAAAAAAAATAAGAAGGGAACTGTTGAGCTCCAGTGCATTCTGCCACCTCTGTCTTGTTCCCCAGCATTTCATCACCTCAGAGGAGACCCCAGGTTACACAGTTCTTTTTTTCTCCCACCCCAGACCTTGGCAGTTGCCAATCTGTTTTCTGCCCATGCAGAGTTAGCTATCCTTAAAAATCACTCACAGATCTATCGCCGTCATTCCCATTCCCATCCTGGTAGCCGAGGCTGCAATAACCGTCACGGATGCGGATCACTACAGCTTTCTCCCCTGTGGGTTCAGACTGCCAGCCTTCTGGTCAGCAGGCGGGGGCTCCCCAGTTATCCCAGGTAAAAGGAAGCACAGAGTGGGGCCTTTCACTCGGCCTGTTTTCCAGGTTCGTCTGTGTTGTACAATGCCAGCACTTCATTTCTTCTAGGACTGAGTCATACTCCACGTCAGGGATAGGCCACATTTCGCTTATCTGTTCACCAGCTGATGAGTATTTTGATTGTTTCCACTTTCTTTAGCTATTATGAGTACAGCTGCCGTGAACATGTACACACGTACGAGTCTGTGTGGGTCTGTGTTTTATCTTCAGCACTTGGCTAGGACTGGAATTCCTATGTCTCATGACGTATTTATGTTTAATGTTTTAAGAAATGGACAATTTTTTTAAAGGTGGCTGCGTACTTTACATTCCTACTCCCATTCCAGATAAACATGGATTTACTTCTAGTCTCTGAATTGTATATAGAGGCCTGCATCCCCGTCCTGGTACCAGTCCTATATTACTTTGATCACTGTAGCTTTATAGTACGCTTTTGAAATTTGGAAATGTGAGTTCTCCTACCTTGTTCTTTTTCAAAATCATTTAGCTATTCTGACCCCCTTCCAATTCCATGTGGATTTAAAGATTGACTTTTCCATTTCTTTAGGGGGAAAGCAGAGATACTGGAATTGTGATAGGGATTGCATTAGATAGAATTACTATCTTAATAATATGGAGCTTTCCAATCCGTGAACAGAGTATGTCTTTCCATTCACAGGTAGTTCCTGTCCTTAGAAACAAGATCAGCCCTAGCTGTGTTCTTAGGGAGAATTTATACATTAGCCTGGACAGATGCCTGCAGTTCTTATTTAGCCTTTCTTTTGGTAGCATCATGAGTTAGGTGTTGGGATCCTAGTGGAAAGTTAGACAGTTCAGAGCCACCATTCTCTCTCTGGGAGAAGGATGAGGCAGTCTGCTCCTGCTAAAATTCGCTCCCACTGAACAACCCAGGGAGGGGCACAAACAGTCAGAACCAACGCAACACCAGTGGATTCGGGTATGGTTTCAGACCCGTTCCCATGATTTAAAGTTGTAGGCGCAACAGCAGGTGAGAGTGTGCAGAAGCATTTGCTTGGAGTAGGAGTTGGTCCAGTCATTTCATCGTAGAGAAAACTTCCTGCACTTTTACAGCCCAGTGACGGCTGATAACTGAAGCCTTCTTTCAGGCCTCCCCACAGCGTTCTGTAGTATCCAGCGTACAGATACTTTACCTTCCTCGTTGAATTCCTCAGGAAGCGTGGGGATGGCGCAGGAGAGAACAGGTACCGATTTTTTGTTCATAGTGTCGCTATGAGTCGTGCTCAACACGACGGCACCTAACAACATTTGATTTATTATTGTCATGTGCTGTCGTTTTGGTTCTGACTCAAAGTCACCCCCTATGATGGAGTAGAACTTGGCTATTGAGTTTCCCCATGGTATATAGTCTTTGTTGTTGTTTTCCACCCCATTTAAAGAAAATTGTGATTTTAGTGAGAGTTTACGGAAAGGATGAGTTTTCACTCATTGGTTGGTATACATTTTCCTCCCTCCCCAGTTCACATTGTTTTGTTTTGTGTTTTCGTGTTGGATGTGTATTGTTGAGTCAGATGCGACTAGTACAGGAGGAGATTGCCTTCTCCTTCTCCAGCACAGCAGTGGATAGCTTTGAACCGTGAGCCTTCAGGATTGCAGTGCAGCTTCTTGCCACTAGGCCACCAGCGCTCCCTCCCAGTTCACTTTGTAATGCATTTCTTGTTCCAGATTGTTAACTGTCGTGCGTATACTGTTTAATCCATTCCTTTAAGATAGTCCTTTCCTTCACCTCTTCCAGCGTAGGATTCATTATCTGTCCCTTCTTCTCCAGCTGTTCCTCACCTCCTGTGTCCATCCTATTTTTATATCTGTTGTCATATGAAGTATTTTCCCTTTTGTGACTGATATATTTCACTCAGCATAATGTCTTCCAGACTCATCCACGTTGTGTAGTGTTTTACAAGGTCCTCCTTTTTCAGTGCTGCATAATATGCCACAGTGTGGATGCACTAGGGAGCAGATTGTCAGGTCTTTTCTCCCACACATCAGCTCTCTGTATTTCTCTCCTTGTTGTCAAGTCGGTTCTGACTCCTAGCTGACCCTCCAGCAGGTTTCCAAGGCTGTAATCACACAGGAGAAAATACTTCTTGAATGCCTGGTGGGTTCAGACCACTCCAGCAGCTCAGCCTCTGTCTGTGCCTCCACCACCACAACTCCCAGTGGAGGAGCTATCAGTTCAAACCACACAACTTACTGATGGCAGCCAATGCTTAACCACTGCTCCACCAGGGCTCCTAGAATTTGTTACCAAATTACTTTATACTCATATATGCTAATATGAATAGAATTTTTTTTAGATTTTTTTTTCTCGCCATCGTACAGAAGCACAGCTGGCTTGGTTTGGGGCGTTTTGTTTGCTCTTTTGGTTTTTGCATTGATCCTATACCCTGTGAGTTTTTTCCTTTTTAATTTCTTTCTTTTTCTTTTTAAAATGTTATTCTTCTATCCATTCGTTTGTTGATATATTCACACAATGGAATGCTATGCAGTACTGAAAAACAAGGAACTCATAAATATTACACAATATGGGTGACCCTCGAGGACATTGTTGCGTTGTTGTTGATTGCTGTGGAGTCGAGAACAACTCATTGCGACCCTATGAACAAGAGACCCTAATCCTCGATACAACTATCATTGCTTATCAGAATTCATAGAATTTCCAGAGGCATGTTGTTTAAGAAGTGGATGCTCCTTCTGCTTCCAAGGAGGACATTATGCTGAGTGAAATATCTCCGTCACAAAAGGACAAATACTGCACAACCACAGTTATGAAGCAGGACTAACATGAGATTTGGGGGGAAACTGAGAAAAAAGGAGATAAACAATGAACACTACATTGGGATTGCAGTGTACCTTCTTGCCACTAGGCCACTAGAGCTCTCCATATTTTTATTTTATTATTTTTTGTGCATGTACCATCAAATCAGATCTGATTGGTACAGGAGGAAATTGTCCCTCCTTCTCCAGCAGAGCATCTGTGCATTGGAACAGATGGCAGACAGAAAGAATTGTTTAAAAGGAATATATGATTAGATGTTGTCTGTATGACAACAGTCCAAAAGAATAGGTGTGCATAGCAAAGTGGACTGGGGGAGAGGTGTCAAAGGGAGGGAGGAAATTATGCAAAAATGAATGAAACTTTTTAAAAGTGAACCGGGAGGGAGGGGGTGGTGTCGGGAGGAAAATTTGCAACAATGAATGAATGAAAATCCAACTTTTCTGTAAACTTTCATTAAAATCACAGTAAAAAATGGGGGGGGGAGTTTGTTCTTATTTGAATGAAGATTTATAAATAAATTCTGTCGCTTTTCTGAGTTGATTTATTAACTAATAGCTTTCCTGTGGATCCTTTGGGGTTTCCTGTATATAGGATCATGTTGTCTGTGAACATTGCTGGTTTTATGTCTTCCTTTCCAAGTTAGTTGCCTTTTGTTTGTGTTTCTTGCCCACCTGCTCTTGTGAGAATTCTCAGTACATTGCGGGATCGCAGCGGTGAGAGTAGACGTCCTGTTCCTGATCTTGGTCCATTGTGACGTTAGCTGTGGGTTTTAATTACTGTTCAGAGTTGTAGAAGTGGTTCCAGTTTATAGGGATGAAGCACTGCCCTGACCTGCTCTGCCCAGGTGCGGCTGTCTGATCTCATCCTCAGAGTCCCTCCATCTCATTGAGCGGCTTCCTCTTTCCACTGGCCCTTTTATCATTGTGTTTTCTCTGCGGAGGAAAGCCCTTGCCAGGCCTAGTCTGCTGAGAGTTTTCCCCGCCAGAGTGTGTTGGGTTCTGTTGAATGCTTTTTCTGTATCATAAGATGATCACGTGGCTCTCTTCCTTCATTCTAGTAATGTGGTGTTTTTCATTGATTGGTTTTCTTATGTTGAACCGTTTCACGTTCCTGAGATAAACCCAGCTTGGTCCTCTAGATTCATGAGGGATCCTGGTCTGCACTTTTCTTCCTGTGGTTCCCTCCTGTAATGTTCATCCCTTTGTTGCAATTTCCTGTTTTTCTCTCATTTTTAATATATTTTCCTTTAACTCTTGGAACATTTTTTAATAATGGTTGCTTTGAAGTCTGTCTGCTAAATCCAGCATCTGGGCCCACTCAAAGTGCTTTTGGGAGTTTTACAAATAGGCCTTGCTACAGAAGCCACCAGGCACTGTTCTAGACCCCACTGATACAGAAGCCAGCAAAATAGATGTTATTGTTCATAGGGTCACAATGAGTCGTTCTCTACTTGACAGCACTTCACACCACTACCTCCACCAACAGTGGGGGGACGTAGGGCAGCAAAGAAAGAAGCCGATGGAAATACAATATGCCAAGTGGTGGTGGGCTATTTGTAGAGCAGTGAAGCAGGGCGACCGGGTGGGAGCAAGTACATTTCTATTGACTTTTCTTTACTCCTAAATACGGGTTATGTCTCTCTTTCGCTGCATACCTAGTCGTTTTTGCTTGGAAACTGAACATTACCAATTGTATGTTGTAGCAGTTTTATGTTAGGTTTTGTTCTTTTTGGAGTTGTTGGTTTTGCCTGTTTTAGCAGGACGTTAACTCCCCTGAAATCGATCTCCACTGGGGTGTCAGCCAGCAGAAGCCCCACCTGTTTGTTCTTGCCCATCCTGAGGGTGTCCCCTGCAGAGCAGGACTGCCCGCCAGGGGTTGGGCAGCTGTGGAGGTTTGAAGGGGGCGGGGGAGTTGCCAACTTCTCCAAGTTTTTTCATTTTCTACGGGTTTTCTACAAACACGTGTTGCTGGGCAGCTGCTCTGGCATGTGCAGGTTATACCACCTCCACCTTCTGAGACTCTGCCAGATCTCCCCGTTGGCCCCTCGTTGCTCCACCTTCTACCCCTGCACACCTTCAGCCTATAAAGCCGCGGGGTTTAAGGGCCTGAAAGTGTGAGGACGCCCACCGGCATGAACACCACAGAGTTCTTAACCTGGTGCAGCCGCCGTTGGGAGCGAACTCCTCTCAAGCTGCAGCCTCCTGCCGCCCTCCCCCTCCAGTGTCCTGATATCACTATTAATAAGTGTGTTCTCCTTTCTTTTGTATTAATTTTCATGAACATTTACAGAGTCTTAGGGTTTCCAGTCATTCATTGTTGCACTTTTCTCCCTGCCCCCCAATTCACTCTTCTCCTTGAAAAGTAAGAGAAAAACTCTTTCATTGTTCTGCAATCCCTCCTCCCAACTCCACTGCACTATGCAGCCTTCGTTCTGGACTCCTGTCATGACAGTAATACCTAATCACATATCCCTTTTAAACAGTTCTCTCTCTGTCTCTCTCTCATCTGTTTCAATGCAGTATCCATTATTCCTCCCCTCCTCCTCTGTCTTCCCCCAACCCTGATGTCAGTCCCGTTTTACAACAGTGACCCTACCCAATATTTGTCCCTTTGTGACTGAGATATTTCACTGAGCATAATGTCCTCCAGGGTCACCCATTTTGCATAATATTTCATGAGCTCCTTGTTTTTCAATGCTGCATAGTATTCCATGGTATGAATATACCACAGCTTCTCTATCCATTTGTTTGTTGATGGGCACTTGGTTTTTTTCCAACTCTTCGCTATTGTGAACAAAGCCACGATAAACATGGGTGTGCACCCAGCTTGATGTCCTTCTCCAGGAATTCTCCCTCCTGGTACCACGTCCAGAGTGTGTGAGATGAATCCTGACTTTTCAGGAGGAGAGACTGAGAGGCTGCTTGCCTGGTTCCAGGCAGCCGTGCCCCCGACACCAGGAGATGATCTCGGATTCTTCTCTCCCTCAGTCTTCATCCTCCTCCCGGCAGTTCCCAGGCCCCATGATTCAGCATTCTAGAAGCCACCTTCATCTGCCCTTCATTTCCTTTTCCTCCACTCTGGCTTTAGGCCTAATCTCGTCCCTTCCAGCCCATCCTGCATGTGGCCACCAGACCATCTGTCCCCAAGCTGGCCTTAGATCACGCAGAAGAATCATGACTTCATTCTTTAAATTAGAGCATTTGAGACTTTCCAAGATAATACGCAATGTGACATGACGACAACTGCAGCTCCATCCCTTGTCCCTCTACCCTCACCTCCTCTCCAGAATTAAGGACCCTCAAGTCGGTACAAGCCCACCTGTGCTTCCACCCATCTGAAACCACAGTGTGTTCCCAAGAACAAAGCACACTATTCCATTTCGGGCTTTAATTTTCTAGAAATGGCATACTACCGTATGAATCCTTGCCAGCTTGCTTTTCTCACCCAACGTATTTAAGAACTTACTTAGTCATACATGATTCCCTAGTTCTTCCATTTAACTGCTGTGTATACTCTGTTCTAAGGATAAACCTCCTTTGTTCTTAAAAATTCACTTAACGTTTTTCCCAGAGGACAGCAAAGAGCAGCCTTGTCTAGTCTCCTTGTGCACGTCTGAGGGTGCCTCTAAGACAGACGTGTAATGCTAACAGAGGCGGTGAGGCTGGGGCTTGCCCTCACCTACACCTCATTTGTCACCAACACAGCTCTCACTCGGGGTGACCCTGTGTGTGTTAGAGGGGATCCGCGCTGTAGGATTTCTGGGGAGAAGAGTAGATCCGTGTCGTAGGATTTTCTGGGGAGAAGGAAAAGAGGATTTGTATCTTAAGATTTTCAGAGGAAAAGGGGGGGATCTGTGCCGTAAGATTTTCAGGGACTGATTTTTTGGGAGATTACTAGGACTTTCTTCCAAAGTGCCTCTGAATGGTCTCGAACCTTCAGACTTTTAGTAAACAGCCAAGCATGTTAGCCATTTACAGCACTCAAGCTCCCTAGCGTTAATGGGTGCCGTGGACTCAGTCCCCCCTCCTAGCACCCTTGTGCACCATAGAACAGAGCCTGGCCTGGCCTGTGCCCTCCTCAGTGCCACATAAGCCTATTGTAGCCACTGCATAGGTCAGTCTTACATGGTCATCCTCCTTCTAACTGACCCTCCCTCACTTTACCAAATAGGACACCCTCCTCCAGAGGATGGAGACTGTCCGTCCTGAAACCTTGTCCTGAGTGTGGAATGGGAGTCTCTCCATCCTCAGGTCTAAGCAGCCCTCTGCGTGCACTGCCTCCAGGACAGCTTGTCCGTTCTCCTGGCCGTCCGTGGGATGTCCAGGATCCTTTACCAACACCACCGTTCAGATGCATCGGCATATAACCTGCAGACAAATGATAGTGTCCTTGTCCTCCCTTCCGGAGCAGTGTGGACTGTGTCGAAGCCAGAAACGTGGGCACAGGGAATGGTGTGAGCCTCCAGTCAGAACCGACCCTAGCTTCCAAGACTAAATGACACGGGGAGAGGTTGCCCGTCTTTCTCTGAGGAGCCACGCTTGGCACGGCGTCTGGGTCGGCAGCACCACTCTCTGCACTGAGCCGTTGATGGCTTGACTTCCCCTGACGGCTGCCTGTGGCCTTGATGTACCTTGTGGTACATGAGGCAAAAGCTGGAAACACTGCGAGAAAGACTAAAATGTGACCCAGAGACACCAGGTGAGCACCTGCATTTGGAGAAGCAGGTCCGTTAGAGGCTAGCTCAGGGCACCGCCCCACAAACTTTCAATTTGTAAACTCAGAGCCATAATGAACGTGCAGTAAAATGAGGTATGCCTGCAATGCCACTGCCCAAGGTTGGATCCTCCCTCCCGCCCCCACGCCATCGATGAACTGTGTGGCCTCAGGCAGGCTGGTGACCTCCCCGATGAACTGTGTGGCCTCAGGCAGGCTGGGGACCTCCCCTGGGCTCTCTGGTCTCCTCTGTGGAGGGCTGGGCGGCTCTCAGCCTGTGTGTCTCTGACTTGCTGTCCTGTCCAGAGGAGTCCCAGTCCTCATTCTCATCTGCGAGAGCGGAGCTTCCTCTCCCCCCTTCAAGACCAGGAGTGATCAGGAAGAAGCTGTGACACCTGCGTTAGGGTGAAGAGAAGCTGGAGAGCGTGGGAAATCTGCTGTCAAGAACCTCTTTACAGAGCAAGGATGTCGTTTTAAAAACTAAGATGTGCCTGACCCAAGCTACGATGTTTTCAGTGGCTCCATATGCAGGCAGAAGTTGGGCAGTGACTAGGGAAATGATGCCTTTGAATCATGGCACCGGAAGAAAGGACTGAAGACACCAGACCCCCAAAGGAACAAACCTGCCCTGGAGGAACTGTGACCAGGGTGCTCCTGAGAGGCGAGGATGGTGGATTTTCCGTCTCATAGACGTTGCACAGCTTGTCAGGGGGGCCCAGGAGCTGGAGAAGGACATCGTGCCGGGAAAAGGGGTCAGTGAAGGGGAGAAGAAGACCCTCGAGGAGCTGGATCGACAGGCAGCAGTGGGTCTACGACCGGCGGTGGTCATGAGGACGGCACAGGATCAGACGAGGTTTTATCTGCTGTGCCAGGTCACTAGGGATCGGGACCAACTCGGTGGCGCCTAAGAATAAAAATGGGGCTTTGTTTTATTGTGGTGAAACTTTACATAGTACAACGTTCTCCTGTTGAGCATGTCTTATGTGCCTGGTTCAGTGACACCGGTGATGTGATTCAGGTTGTACGACCCTCACCAGGATCCGCTGCCTGGCTCCCTGCACCATAAACAGCAACTCGGTGTTTCCTGGTCAGTGGCCCTCCCCTTCCCTGGCCATCCTCACACCGGGCTGTGGGGCTGTGAAACCCATTTCTGCTCCTGCCCCCACCCCTCCTGTCTGGACTCTGTGAGGGTTCAGGGGTCCAGCTTTTCAGAGCGCATACAGCTCATGGGATGCTGCTTACGACGTTCTGGGTGACATGTTGCATCACCTCCATGTATCAGAGGCATGTCACCAGATGATGTTTCTGTTAGTCACATCCTACTCTCATTCTGTGGTTAGGAGGGAGCTCGGGGAGCGGGGCACCCCTTACCTGGACTCTGGGTTTACCTGCTCCCTTGTTCTCGTTCACATGGCTCCCTGACTAGAAGAAACTAGAAGGACCAGAGTTGGGGCTCCCCCCCGCCTCTTCTGCCCAGAGCCACCTTGTCTGTGGTGCTGCTAGGGTAATGCTGGGTCTGCACCTCTCTGCTCACTGAAGACCCGGTGGCCCGTGAAGGTCCCGGCTGCCTCTGCCGCTGTAACTGAAACCACGAGTGGATGGTATTAATAAGCAGGAGTGTGTTCCCCCCAAATTTCAGAGGCTTCATTCCAAGCTCTCTCCTTGTGTCCTTTCTGGAGGAAGGTCCTTCTTTCCTTCCGCGTCTGTAGGCCGGCATTCCCCGGAGAGCTCCATGTGTCCTTTAGACCTGAGCTCTGAGGACACTGCTATTCTTGGTCGTCATCCCGGTGGTTCCAAGGTCCCCCTTCTCTGCTCACTTTTCTTTCTTTCCATCTTATGAAATGAAATGTTACACCCCAGAAAACTCTGCTTTACACAGATTAGGGCTACGAGGAGATTCAGAGTTGATGCCTTTGAGCTGTAGTGTTAGCGAAGAGTTCAGAATATCCCATGAACTGTCTAAAGAACAAACAGACATGTCTTGAAGAGGGTGCAGCCGGAGGGCTCCTTGGAGGCAAAGATGATACAGTTTCGTCTCATATGTTTGGGACATGTTGTTAGGAGAGGTTGTTTCTTGGAGAGGGACGTTGTGCTTGGGAAGTGGAGGAAGACTCTCAACTAGGTGGGCTGACATAAGTCACTGCAGCAATGGCCTCAAGTGTGTCAGAGATTGGGAAGATGGCACAGGACAGAGAAGGTCTAGATCTGTTGATAGTGGGGTCGTTGTCATACTCACCTTGACAGCACCGAACAGCAACAACATCCCACCACCTTTAATCTTTTACGTTGTTTTGCCTTGTAAGATCATTGGGCGTCTGTGCACAGATTGTGAAGCTAAGCCTTCAGTCCATGCTGAGCTGCCTGAATGCGGAAGGAATCCGAAACCTGCAGAGCCACACCTCAGCTCCCCTTCCCATCCATCGGGTTGGGTTTACCCCAGTGCATAGGGAACATCCCGATTACCTTGAAACTCCTCGACCCCGCGGCCTTGGTCCTGTGACACAGCCTGACATCATGGTCAGGGCCAGCTGAGACCACAGGGTCAAGGGCAGAAGTGCAAAGAGAAGGCCGAACCATAAGTTTAAATATTTTGAAACAACAGATAAAATTAACAAGGTATTGATTGACTAAAGTACTTCATCTGTCAGGTGGGGGGAGGAATTACAGCTTAGGAAACCCACTCATCGTTCTTAAGTGCTGTTGAGTCGAGTACAACTCATAGCCACTCTGTGGACAACAGATCTGAGCCCTGTCCTGTCCTGTGCCGTCCTCACCGTCTCTGACACCATCAAGCCCATTACTGCCGTCCTGTGTCCATCCACTTGGTTGAGGGTCTTTCTTTCTCTGACCCTCTGCCTTTACAAGCACGATGTCCCTCCTAGGAGCAGCCTCTCCCAGCTTTGACAGCTGTGCCTCGCGCAGCACTCTGGCTGCGCCTTCTCTCGGGCACATCTGTATGTTCTTTGACAATCGATGGGATGATGAGTACTCTTCTCCAACACCACAGCTCGAAGAAACCCTAAGGTACAGTTTTATGCTGTCATTGAGGGTCTCGAGTTGGAATTAACTCATAGGCAGCCCACAACAACCACAGTGACAATGACAAACACTTTCTGTTGCTGTCACTTCAGTCCCGTTGAGCCACATCTCTGTAGATTCTGAGTCGATTACCTTGATGAGCAATTTCTCAAAGAACAGCCAGCCCCCCAGGGCCCTCCAGCGCGGTCCCCGTGCCAAGACTTCGGAATAGGCCAGCTGAGCTGCCCGAACAGTCGGTGGGTACGGGAGACAGGCCCGGGCTCAGGACTTGGTGTGTCTGTTGTGTGGCTGTTAGATGAACTGGGCTGGGGCGAGCCCAGCTGTCCTCACCCAGCGCCGCCCGCCCGTGTAAATAGGGAAGTGCCTGCTCAGAATGCTACTTCTCAGCTTCAGAGTGTGGGCCTGTGGCCGCCCCAGGCCTAACAGTACTCCTCAGGGCCCCTGCCCCGGGCAGCTCGAGGGCTGCCCTGTCACCTGGGCCCACCCTTTCTCTCCCCTGAGCTGCGCTTTCCCCCCGGCTTGTTACAAAGAGTGAGCTGGGCAATTCAGTGCCCTGAGAAGGTGTCTCAAATTTAAACTCCGGCCGAGGTCTTACAGTTCTCTCAGGTGGGAAGCACACCCGATCCTTTCTCTTGTTGTATGTAAACCGCTGAATCCATTCGGAGCCCGGCCTTCTATCTGGAAGCATCTGAGATTTCCACTGCATTGAGTGGCCAGTCTTAGCTTTGTTTTCAGGCCAGTTGCTCCGGATCTGGTTCGTCTGGAGTATTAGGTATCGAAAGCCTGCAGTTAAGATCTTGTAGTGTCACAAGATCATGGGGCTCTTGGGGGGAGGTGGCCCTGGAACATGGAATCTCGGCAGTTCTTCATTCCTTGAGGTAATGGGTTATCTCAGAGCCCCAGACCCGTAATCTGATGAATTCTGCCAGAGGACATAAAGACTGGTCATTTTACGAAAATTCCTTCCGACAATGGCATTGCAGACCCACCCTAAGAAGGCATTTTTCTTGAAGCATTTCCTTACCCGTCACCCCTCTCTGTACAAAAGAGATTTCAAAGTATGTCTCCAAGCCTGCGTCCCCAAGCAGAAAGTACCTGAGGGGGGTGGGTGTCCCATGGCCAGCCAGGCATGGTCAGTGGAACATCCCCACCCCCCGAGGTGGTACAGGACGTGAGGGAGGCGAGAAGGTGGAAATTGAGGCCTCTGGTGGAAAGAATTCCCCCTAACCAGACAGGGGGCTGGACTGCTGCAGCCTCGCTGCTCTGGCCTCACCCTGACCCCCATTCCAGAACGCTGCCCACATCCTCCGTTTCTGTCAACCACTTGGCACCGATGGAGAGCATGGAGCAGGTGCCCATTCCCAGCCCCGCATTTGCTCAGCCCTCTGCCTGCCTTTCCCACCACAGTGCTGCGCCCACATTCCTCCGAGCCTCCTGTCCTGTGCCGTCCCTCGGCACCGCAGGCAGGGTTGGACAACCGGTGCTGAAGAAGCCCTCACTCACGTCTCCTCTTTGAGCTGGGCTTTCCAGCAGAGGATGGACATTTTCTTTCCTGAACACACCTCATTCCCTTTTCGCTGCCATTTGTGTTCCCTGGAAAATCAGGATTGTGGCTGTTCAGCGCCAGGCAATAGGAAATGTCCAGGATTGCCAAGTCATGACTTTAAAGGAGGCAGCAAAGCAACCCTGTTCAGTGGAAGGAGAAACTGAGTCGCTCCAAGAGCCTCATTCCAAAACTAACCAAAAACCACCCACCCATTTAATAATGTTTTCACATCAGCTTTGTACATTGTGTATTACTAGAACATTCTTGGAAGAAGCAATGGGGAAATTGAGGCAGAGGAAACAAAGTCCCTGTGCTCTACTATGTTGCCCAGGCCTATGCATGTCTCTGGCCCTACGTTTAAATTCTTAAACTGAGACTCATTAACTTTGAATCCATCCCATGCGTGGCAGCCCTCCATCAGGTTCCCAGGGCTTTAAGTCTTAAGGAGAGCAGCCTGCCTTCTCTTTCTTCTACAGAGCAGCTGTTGGATTTGAAGACCATTATTCAGCAACCCAACATGTAATGCATTATGCCACCGGAACTAATATTGGATAATGGAGTTAAATATATTACTAAGTAAATACAGACACCATCCTGTATTTTTTAAGATTTAGGACAGCTTTGTTTTTTTAATGAATGTAGTTTTAGAGTACTTATAATTTTATATTTTTTTTTTAAAAAAAGATGCACCTGATTCAGGCCATGGTCTTTTCAGTCACTTGCTATGCAAGAGCTGAACAATGACTAAGGATGACAGAAGAAGAACTGATGCCTTTGAATTGTGGTGTTGGAGAAGAGTACTGAATATCCCATGGTCTGCCAAAAGAACAGATATGTTTTGGAAAGGTTGCAGCCTGAGTACTCTTTGGAGGCAAAGGTGATTCTTCATCTCACATACTTTGGGCATGTTTGCTAGGAGAGGCTATTACTTAGAGAGGGACATCATGCTTGGAAAGGTAATAGCAAAGGAGAGGAAGACTCAACCGGGTGGATTGACACAGTGACTGCAACATTGGGTCTGAGAGTGTCAAAAATTGTAGGGATAGCAAAGGATAGGACAGGGTTCAAGTCTGTTGTTGATAGCGCCACTGTAAGTCATACTAAACTTGACATCACTTAACAACAACATGAAAAAAACCCAAAACAAGCAATCCAGCTTCACAAGAAATAATAATCTGGATGAATGTGCAGGACATTTTGAAAGAAGTTGATCACAAAAAGATAACTATTGCAGTCAGCATAGTGAAACACTGTCACATACACCACAATCCTGAATTCTCAGCAATAATAAACATTAATCTTCAAGTGGCTAAATGTAGGCAGACAAGCGAGAATAACAGATTTAGGCACAGAAAGGGACTACACCCATGACTATAAATAGATTTGGCAGATGCTGTTTCTTCATCTGTTTTAGCATGTGCTGTAAATGCATCAGTGTGCATAGCAAAGCCATCACGGTATGAAATTATGTAAACTTCTTAATTATAACCAAATACCCTGAGGGAATGAGTTGCTGGTCCTAGAGCTTCTGAACCAAAGTCCCAAGAGACATCAAGGTCATAGTCCCAAAGGCAGTGTTCTGGATCCTTCTGTGGTGAATAGCAACCTCTGAGGTCTTACGTGTTTGGAAGGTTAGCTGTCTAAGGTGCAAGTTTTACTCTTTGGAACAAAGAAGGGAGAAAAGGAAAAAAAAGTATGGAAACAATTCAGAATTAACGGACCATGAGAACATCAATTTCCACAGCTCTGAGAACAAAAAAACTAGATGGTGTCTATCGCTGTTTGTTTGCCACCAGGGAGCAGCGACACCCTGATGGCAGTAAGTGTGACAGAGACACACCACTCTGGGAGCACTGTAGAGAGCCAGACTCAACTTTATTGGGGGTTGCAATGCATTTTATACAGGCGAGTAAACAGGAAGACAGGATTGAACAGGGGAACTTCAGCCCAGTGCAGACCACTCTCAGTTCAACAGCTGCGGCAGCCATCTGCCCGGGTGGCGAGTTTTCTCAAGCCAGCACAGTCAAACACAGGAGAGCTTTCTCTCTCCCATACTCAGGGCTGATGGATCAGATAGGCTTGCACTTATCTAGAGCTAGGCAATCTGCCCTGGCCGGAGGCCTCCTCCTCGTTCCTAACACTCCCCAACAGGTGTCCACCTCCCACTGCTGAGCACTGTACCAGGGTGACAGTACAAGGTCCTCGATAGAGTGATGAAATGGCCAGGCTTGCTGGCATGACAGAGAAACCCTGTTGTGGAAGGGTGCTCCTTTGCCATCCTTTGTACTTGGAACCAAACTCACCCGCAAGGCCCAGTTTTCAGCAGAACAGTAGACAGGAGTACCAGGTGAACATGAGGGAGGTGCTCAGTCCGGAGACTGATCTACCCTACAAGATCCACAGGGCAGCATTTGCCCAGGGGGAAAGCTCAGAAGACAGAAAGGGATAGAGTAGATGGGTGAATGGAGATCAGAATCACAGGGAGAAAGTGGATATTGTGATTGGTGTCCTAAAGCAAAATGTGTATTAATAGTTGGATGAGAAACTAATTTATATTATAAACTCACCCAAATCATAATTTTTAAAAAGTGTGTGGGGGGGAACCAAATAGTTATTGGTACTACTATTATAAAAAAGTCAACAATAAATAATAGATAAGCTCAACAGAAAACAAAGTTCTAAAATTATTTCCAAAGATAAGAGGGAGAAGGGGAAGAAGGACTTTGTGGATAGACATGTATGTTGCTTTCATTGAAGACAAAGACCATCTAGAACTGGGGGAAGTCAGCTCCGTTTGGTGAGGGTAAATGAAGAAACCAAGAAGTATATGGAAAAAAGATACAATCTGAGTAAATAATTAAAAAGTACGTTTTACAAAAACAATTAAAAACCCCCACAACATGTATGTGGGCAGGCATATTGTGTATACTGCACAGAGTTCCACACGTCCAGCAGACCACATAGGGGACAATTACAGAGCCTTCCTCCACAGATCAAGCAACACGGGATTGCTTTGCTGGGTCAAAGTGTTAAGGACACTTAGTTCTGTATCCTGATTTGGAGGGTGGTACCCGGTGTCTCAGATGTTTGTATGAAGCCCTCTTAAGATACAACTGTTTATCTCTATCTGTGGCAAAGAGGAATGCCGTTAACCAAAGTCTGGAAGAAGCAGCTAGCCCATGGCATTATGAGCTCACTGAACCGAAGCCTCTCCTAGCCCAAGACCAGGAGCAGTGGGTGTGCCCTGCCACCACCACCACCACCCAGGTGACAAGGATGCAAGAGAAGGTCCCAAACAGAATGGAGACCAAGTGTAGGGCAGAGCTCTCCAGTCCCTGAAAAAGGCCCACCCTGCTGGACTGACAGGGACTAGAGGGACCCCTGAGAGACTGGCACCCTAAGATACTCTTTGAACCTATTTGGACCTATTTCTTCAAGTCACCTTTCAGCCAAATAGTAGACTGGCTTATAAAATAAGGAGCCTCACTCTGAGTAATATACGTCATTAACGCTACAAAGCCAGACAGTGAACATTTACCCAGAAGCAAAGATAAAAAGGCAGAGAGAGGGAGGGAAGCTAGATCAATGGATTCAGCACACATACAATGGGGATAATGAGAATGCTGACATGTGAACAATTTGCATAAAAATGGTTGAAACCCAAACTCTTTGCTACAGAGTCGCTTCCAGCCCATCTCTCAGAAGTCTCGTTGCTGTCTGGTCAGAATCACTCATAGCAGACCTTCTCTTGAGGTCCCAAGGCCCCACAGGAAAGGGTCACCCATCTTTCTGCCGCAGAGCTGCTGGGGGATTTGAACTGCCAGAGAGGCATGGCCTTCAGGGGAGCAGCTCAGTTGCCTCTGAACTTGGCCACCAGAGCTCCTGATTCCAGCTCCCAGCAGCCCTCGGGACAGGAAGACCACCCCATGGGGTTTACAAGGCTATAAATATTTTTAAATTTTTTAAAAAACTTTCATTACCTTTATTAAGAAATAGAAAATACTGATTCCAGTTCCGTACGCAGTTTTGCAAAGGCCAGCGGAGGGGGATATAAGATAGTGTGCTTGAACACCACAGGAAGACTGCAGATCTTTATGGAATCAGTCACATCTTTGTTCCACCGTGGGATTCAAATCTGACCTTTCCCGTAATAGCCGAGTACTTTAAGCACTGTGCCATGGGGAACCTAACTTGCTATGTACACTTTGACCTAAACCAATAAAGTATTACATTTTGTTTAAAAGGTTTAAGGCAAAACTTGATCCACCTTTTTCAGAAATTTGTTTTACATTTCTCGTTGTTTTGTTTAAAACCTCAGGGGTTTTCCTTCTAGGACAGAGCCCTGCCCTGAGGCCCATCTGATGTGTGGTGTTTGCCGCTCTCTGTGCGCTGGTTGAGAGCAGCCTGTGGGCCCTGTTGTCAAGAGCAAAAAATGCTTCTGCAAAGCGGACAGGGGAGAGCCCCTGACCTTTAGTTTCTCGGGAAATGGAAGGTGGTTATTTGTTTTGCATTTTTAATGTTTGGTTCCTGTTCTGTCCTGTCAGGGAGGTGGTGGTGCACTGATTCCTCCTTGAGAACGAGAACCGTGACTCACTGCCTGTTTCCACTTGGGGCCCCCAGGCCTCGTTCCCTGGACATGAGCTTAGCTGTGAAACACCAGGCCTCCCACCAGCCAGGGGCTCCCCGATCTCCACTACACTGCCAGCCCCCCACCAGCTTGAGGGGCTGCCTGTGCTCCACCACACTGCCTGACCCCCACAAGCAGGCAATCCTCTTCCTAAAATGATCCCCTTGTTGCTGTTACGTGCTGTCAAGTCAAGTGACCCTGTGACACCCGCAGATCTGAACCCTGCCCTGTGCCACCCTCACAATCTCTGACACACTCTGGCCCAATGCTGCTGTCACTGCCAGTCCTCCTGCCTTCCTAACAAGCACCTGTCATCCTATCGCCCTGGCTGTTGGTACCTTCCGGATGGTTCCAACTCCCAGCGACCCCATGTGGCACAGAATGGGTGCAGCATGGGCCTGCGCCGCTCACTGTCCTCTGTGTCTGAGACCATTGCTGCAGCCACTGTCCATCTCACTGCAGGTCTTTTTCAGTGACCCTCTGCTTTGTCATGATGTCCTTCTCCAGGGAGCCTCAGAGATGACATTCCCAAAAAGGAACCCAGTCCACTTCCATGCAAACGGACGTCCGATCGGACAAGGGGCCTGCCCGTGGACCCCCAAGCATGTAATGGATTATCTCATCTTTCTCCCTCAGAGCAGCTGGTGGGTTTAAACCACCAATCTCTCAGCTGCTAAATGTGCCTTAGAAATGTCATTGTTGTTGTCATGTATACCATGAAGTCAGACAGACTCATAGTTCACCTTCCAGCGTCCTTTTAGACACATAAATCACACAGGAGGAGATTGCCCATCTTCACTCTGGCAGTAGCTGTCTGGTGGATTCAAACCGCCTGCCTTTGCTTTGGCAGAGCACCTCCCTCCCTCTAAACTACTAGAGTTCCGTAGACACAGCGTTACCTCTCAGGAATTGCACGTGAACCAGCAGCATGACAAGCCCTCAGCTGTGATGCCTTCTCTGACGAAGGAGTCAGGCCTGAGTGACGGGTGGCGGTGACTCAGGCCTGGGTGAGGGGTGGCGGTGCCCATAAACTTGGGTTCTAGGTCGCACTGGAGTGGATGCTGTATTTGTAGTTAGACTCGGGGTGCCCAGAAAGAAAGCGTGACACTAGATACCCCGGAACACTGCCAAGTCACCTTCTGTTCACTCTGCCCAGTCAAGCTCAGTGCCAGCCCAGCTCCCGGTTGAAGGACCCTGAACTGTCCACAGGGACCTTGGGTCCCAGAAGACCCCGTCAGCCCAACCTGTGCTTCAGACACATCTGCTGACCAGGCTCAGCTGTCCAGCTGCCGGGACTCGGAGCAGGCTGTCACATGCACTTGTACCTTCTTGGGGCTTCAGTCTCTTTGGCACCAGGAAAACTGTCACATGAATCCCCCATGGTTTGGTAGCTACTCACAAACCATTTGTCCCACCCAGGGCTCCTCATACTAGCAGATAACGGTTGTCAGTGGAAGAGAGCATGCGCTGTGCCTCCTCAGCCCCTCCCATGAGGTTCCGATCTGCCGTGGAGAGCCCATCATCAGGACAGCCCGGCCTGGGTGACACTGGTGACACCAGGGGACATGTCCTGTGTGTGCTCCAGTCTGAGGCTCCTGCCACCAGAGGGTCCTGGA
Organism: Elephantulus edwardii; assembly: GCF_000299155.1. Lineage (NCBI taxonomy): Eukaryota > Metazoa > Chordata > Mammalia > Macroscelidea > Macroscelididae > Elephantulus > Elephantulus edwardii. Next base: position 8,851,116 of record NW_006399877.1, on the reverse strand, counting down.
CAGGCCGTGTGAGAGCCTAGAGCCAGCCCCACTGAGGGGCCCGAACGTGTGCACCATTTATCTGTTGGACACTGCTCAGAGTCAAATCCACTTGAATGGAATGACTGGAATTTAACTTGAAATGCCAGCAGGATACGTCTGTTTGTAGAAGGGAGCTTTCTCTTCCTGTTGGCAGCCCTTGGGTGATTGATGGGCCAGGGGTCACGGGAAGGCTCTGCGAGATGACAGTGTGGTCACAGCCCGGGACCCACCAAGACCCAAGTCCGAACTCTGGGCTTTCATTTCCCACGTCCTGCTCCATGGCGGCCGGCGTCCTCCTCGGGCACAGTGTTCAGATCTGGGACAGTCCAGTCTGGTGGGCGCTGACCCCGTCCGTGATGGAGCCTGCAGAGGACAGGCTAATCTCCATAGTCAGGTGCGGGAGGGGGCCACCCCCGCTGCCCACCACCGTGTCTGTGACTCATCAGCACTTGATCACCCAGTGGCAGCCTTGTGGCTTCATCATGTGCTATCATCCTGTTTCTAACTCCTGGTTTTTATGACATTTTCGGATCATTATAGATTCATATGTAGTTGTAAAAAAGATAGAAGAATCCAGAGCTTCCCAGTGGTGGCAGATGTGTGTCGTAGAGTCGGAACCGACCCGTAGCTGACCCTCCGACGGGTTTTCTCAGGCAGTTAATCACGCAGGAGGCGAGTGCCCAGCCTTCTCCCATGGCCTCGAACAGCCTGCCTTCGGGATTGCAGCACAGCTTCTTGCCACTAGACCACCAGAGCTCCAGTGGGAGCGCTCTTAAAAACTCCCCCCCCCTTGTTTAAATACACTTTATTTGTCAGAGCCATTTAGGTTTACAAAAAGGTTGCACAGAAAGTACGGAGCTACCATATGCACCCACTACCTGTTGCTACACAGTTTTGTGTGATGGTGACGGTTTGTTCCCCAAAATAGTTTTTTAAGTGAAGTTTAACAAATTACATTAGTTTTTCATACAATCACTCATACTATTAGTATCCTTTTTTTTAAATTTTATTTTATAATTTTAATAAACATTTACAGAGATTTTGGATTTCCATCTTAAAAACTTTTATACAGCCCGCCGCCCGCCGTCGCCCGGTGTCCAAACAAGATGGAGGGCGCTGCCTTGGCGCCGCACGGCTGACCAGAGCCCCGGAGCCCCCGCCCCAGACTCCCAAGGACAATATCAGAGTCAGTGTAACTACCCAGATGGATGATGGGCAAGTATCTAAAGAACAGGTTGTTCTTAACCTATGAGAATGGGCAGGTATATGTAAATGACTTTCCTGTAAACAATGGTGTAACCAGAATAAGCTGTCAGACTTTAATCGTGAAGAATGAAAATCTGGAAAATGAGGAAAAAGAATATTTTGGAATTGTCAGTGTAAGGATTTTAGTTCATGAGTGGCCTATGACATCTGGTTCCAGTTTGCAGCTAATTGTCATTCAAGAAGAGGTAGTAGAGATTGATGGAAAACAAACTCAACAAAAAGATGTTACTGAAATTGACTTTTTAGTTAAGAACAAGGGAGTCCTCAGACATTCAAACTACACGCTTCCTTTGGAAGAAAGCATGCTGTACTCCATTTCCCGGGACAGTGACACTTTATTTACCCTCCCTAACCTCTCCAGAAAAGAAAATGTGGGTGCACTGCAGACCACCAGTCAGTATCTCATAAGGAATGTGGAAACCACCATCGAAGAGGATGCTTTACCTGGCAAACTACCCGAAACTCCTCTCAGAGCAGAGCCTCCATCTTCATATAAGGTCATGTGTCAGTGGATGGAAAAGTTCAGGAAAGACCTGTGCAGGTTCTGGAACTCTCTTTTCCCAATGTCATGGTGGTTGGAATTACAGGAGCAGCTGTGGTAATAACTATCTTAAAGGCGCTTTTTCCAGTTTGTGAATACAAAGGAATTCTTCAGTTGGATAAAATCAAAGTTATACCAGTGACAGCCATCAACTTATATCCAGATGATCTTGAGAAAACAGCAAAAAGCCTCGAAGACAAAACACTTATTTAAAACACCTTCTCAAATCATGAACTCAGAATTAGTCTACTGCCTCCAAATTTGTCACTTGAATGTAATTTCCTTTAAATCATTAAGAATCAACTTAGACTAGACCAAGTGAAAAACCCCTAAGACGACTTCCTCAGATGTGACAACTAAAGTGACAGGTTCACCTTATTCTCAGACAGCGGGCTATTCAGATGGTGGACTGTTAAGGACAGTTAAAGTGAAGACAAGACATGGAGCAAGACTTTGGAATTACCAAAAAGGAAAAAGAAAAAGGCAAGGTAGAATGCCATGTGCCAATAACTTTCCAAGGTGCCTTTGTTAGGGAAATGATATCCACTTGATTACTATATGACTTAGTGAAAAGCACTTTATGAAATTCTAATTTAAACATTTAAGAACAAAAAAAAAAAAAACAAAAAAAACCTTTTATACAATGTCACAAACCAAATTCTGAGGTTGACACAGCCAATGTACAGAACGTTCCAGAAGCACAGGAGTCCTGTCGGTGTCCAGGTCCCTCCCACGTGCACAGCCCCTCATCTGCCCAGCTTCCCAGCCCCCGCTCTCTTCCTTTACCCACTCCGCGTGACCCTCTAGAACAGACGAGAACTGCACCTTGAGCAGACTGCCTCGTCTTTCTCTTTTGGAAGGACTGGTGGACTTGAACTGTCAGCCTTTCAGTTAGCAGCCCAGTGATTAACCCACTGCACCACCAGGGCTCCTTTCTAGTCTTCCCACCACTGCTATCATTGTGTCATTTCAGGGGTGTCATCCGATGGGCTCACCCTCAGATGGGCTCACCCAGTATGTGGCCTTCGAGCACTGACTTTTACACCCAGCCTCACTCCCCAGAGGCTTGCCCAGGTTTGCCAAGGGCAGTAGCTGGTTCCCTTCATGCCTGAGTGTACTCCAGGGCGTGGAGGGGACGTTCATGGTGAAGGTCGTCTGCTGTCTCCGGTTCTTGGATGCAGTGGCTAAACATCTAGTAGCCTAGTGATACAGGCCTGCTAAGTGATAGCACAGCGGTATAAGTCTACCAGCTGCTCTGTGGGGGAAAGATGGGCATCTCCTCCCATTAGGGGTGACGGCTTTGGAAACGAGGTACAGGGTCACCAGGAGGTGGGACCATCGGGGGCAGTAGGACATCTATGCACAGTTCTGTGATGTCGGTTTCGCCTCTCTGAGATCCTTGCCCAGAAGTGCTGGGCCACGTGTAATTACAGGACTAGCTTCTGGAAACACTGTTGGACCGTTTGCCGCGGTCACAGGTCTGGTTTCAGCTCCCTCCAGGGCGGTGTGAACGGTAGTGTTTCTCCCATCTTCACCAGCACTCCTTGTCACGATTTTTTGCCCTAGCTGTTTTGACAGGTGCTCAGTGCAGCTTCAGTGTGAATTTCCATCCTCTCTGTGTAAGCTGCCCTGATGGCATAGTGCCTTCCCTGTTGGGCGGCTAATCATAAAGTCAGCAGTTTGAATCCCCCGGATTCAGAGAAGAGGCAGCCTCCTCCCATCGGGTATGCAGCCTCAGAGGTCCACGGAGGCTCCATGGCGTGGCTGCACTTGACCACACGGGGTTTGGTTTGGGTGTAATGTCTTGTTACATTGTCGAGTCTCCCTCAGTAGCCCCCACCATTAACTGCTCAACTACTAACCACAAGGTTGGTGGTTTGAGCCCACCCACAGCACGTTGGGGAAAGGGCCGTGGTGATCTACTTCTGAAAAGGTTGTGGTAGAATTAGGGTCACACATCCCTGAAGAATCCTGTGGAGCTCACAAGCCTGGAAGCAGCAACAGGTATTCTTTCCCTGACTGCAGCAAAGAAGAGGGAAGAAAAGCAGACAGCCATAGGAACCTGAGACCAGAGGGTGACAGGCCACACTGCTGACCACTTGGAAGGGGATCACGATGACAGGAGAAGGTTCTGGACGGATCGCGTGAAAATGGGAGGGACAAAGCAGAAACCGCGTGGAGCACACCCGCCTGTCCATGAGGTGCCCCCGGGACTCATGGTGGCCGGACGGCATCTGGCTGGGACTCCAGTTTCATGTCTTATGGTGATGGATGTCTTTGTGTGGACTTCCTAGTCTTCTGTCCATCCTCGTCATAAAGTCATTCTACCTTCCCCTCCTCCCTTTCTGATTGGTTCATTAGTGTTCTCCACTCCTCCATTCTGAAGAGTCTTATTCAGTGAAGCCAGCACTCAGCGGGACCACCTTGTTCCTCCGGGTCTCCCAAGTTTCTACCTTTGACAAGGTGGGGTGCAGTCTCTTTACTTCCTGTTGCTTCCTGTTCGGGGACACATTTGCATTTTCCTTCTCTGATAGGTTTCTGTCCACTTGCACAGGCTTCACCCTGGTACCTGATGTTTGTAGAGTGAGTGACATGGGCCCTGGGCCTCGGAGACAGAATCCCAAGCCCACGGCCAGCAGCCACGCTCTGTGCTGTGGCCGTGGCAGTGTCAGCTGGGCGCTGAGCTTCCTAATGTGGTGGGCCTTGTTCTTCCTTCATCTTCATGGCGAGGCTGAGAGCAGATGGCAGGCTCTTGGTACCCTTTAAAGGCCAAACCCACACATTGCTGTGGTTGGGGCTCTCCTGACACCCTGGAGGGTGAGCCCTCACCTTGTGACACCCCTAGATGGTGAGCCCACACAGTGCTGTGGTTAAGTTTGAGGGAGAGCCCACACGATTCAAGCTGCAGGGGCAGACTTTCTGCTGACACCCCCTGGAGGGTGAGCCCACTCGGTGCTGTGGTTCAGGCTGCCATGGGGGGGACCCCGACATTGCTGTGGGTCAGGCTGCGGGGCAGCTCTCTGCTGACACCCCTGGAGGGTGAGCCCACACATTGCTATGCTTTGAGCAGAGACAGCCTCAGTTCAGAGCACACCTTTGGGACACCTGGGCCGGGTGTCCAGCGCATTCACCCACATCTCTTTGACACAGGAAGACCACGACACCATGGAAGCAGATCTGGACAAGGACGAGCTGATCCAGCCGCAGCTTGGTGAACTCTCGGGCGAGAAGCTTCTGACCACAGAGTACCTGGGGGTGAGTTCATGCGAAGGGGCGGACGGTTCTGGAACAGAAAGGATAGATGTGCTGTGGGCGCCCTTAGCATTTCTGGCAACACGTGAGGGTTCGGTCTCCTTTGTACCAATCGGCGTTGATGAGAAGGTCCACACGAGGCCCTTTGCCTTCACTGGCCAGCAGTGCACTGTCAGGCAGCTTGTCACAGGTCCTCCGCTGGCCCCCGGAATGGGTGTGGGAAGTGGGAAGGATGTCCAAGAACAGCAGCCTGAGACCTTCCTGACCTCTGCAGGGGGCACCTCCTCGGCAGAAACTGTGGAACTGTCAGATTTGTCTTTTGTGGGTGTCCGTCTTGGTGGTGCAGTGAGTTGAGTACTGGGCCACAAGTCAAAAGGTGGGCACCTCGAACCCCCTCAGTCGCTCTGTGAGAGAAAGATGAGGTGGTCTGCTCCCATAAAGACTGACAGCCCTGGACACGCTACGGCCAGTTCTGCTCTGTCCCAAGGATCAGAGTCAGACTCAGCTCAGTGACAGCGGGTCATCAAAGGGAGGACTGGAAGACCCGGAAGTCACCAGTACATTGGTATTGGCGGAAATTTCTAGAACAGATGGCTCACCAAGCTGAGTGTGGAGCAGGAGAGTGGTCACTGAGGACAGGAGTGGAGGACGAAGAGAGGAGGGGTCCCAGGAAGAGTGAAGAGGAGCAAATCCAGGAGGTCCCTATCTCAAGACCCTTGAGTAACCCACATCTGCGAAGGGCCTTTTCCAATCAGGCCACATTCACAAGTCCTAGGTGTTAGGACGTGGACAGAGCTTTGTAGAGGCCACTGCTCAACCAGGCCACCACAGAGCCACAGTTCTCAGCTTCATTAGAAAATATGCTGGTACCCCGAGACAGTAGCCCCAGAAGCCTTTCATGTCTGCATCAGAACTCACTTCTGTGACTCACTTTACACCCAGGAAGTAGACAAGCCTCTTAAGTAAACAGCTACACCAGGAGGGACTCACTGCTTAGAGCAGTCAACCTTATGAGACCAAAAGGACATCGTAACCCAGGGATGAAGTTCAGAAGACAGGAAGGGGCAGGAAGCAGGCTGAGTGGAAACAGGAAATATAGAGAGGAAATAGGAAGAGTGTGCTACACTGAGAACTACAATCAGATCATGGAACAAAATGTGAATTGTTAAACAGAAAAGCCATTTTCTCTGTAAACTTTAACTCAAATCACAATTAAAAGTGTGAAGAGAAAGAAAAATGGCCTGTCGAGAGGGGTCATCGTTTCGAAGTCTCACTGCCCAGTCGCTGTTTTGTTCACAGTCACGTGAGGCTGCCCTGTCCTCAGACCTCGTGATTGGAACTGGCCAGCCTTGAAGTTGGCATGTCAGTCCTTCAGTCTAGCGGTGCATGCAGGCACTTAGCGTCTCTGTCTTCATAACTGCCCAAACAAAACAGGGAAGCTTCCAGAGCTGGAGGGCATGTCCCTGGGGACATCGCACCCAAATTATGATGCCAGCCCCACTTCAGGGCTCACCGGAGAGCCTGGAGCTTCTCCTCGGGGTCAATCCAAACATGTTGGGATTTTTTTTTTTTTTTTTTTTTTTGTGTGTGTGTGTGTGTGTGTGTGTGTGTGTGTGTGTACCGTCAAATCAGATCTGACTGGTATAGGAGGAGATTGTCCCTCCTTCCCCGGCAGAGCATCTGGTGGATTCGAACCGGTGTACCTCTGGGATTGCAGTGCAGCTTCTTGCCACTAGGCCACCAGAGCTCCCCTTATGTTGGGATTTTTAAACAATCTGTCAGCAAATTGTGTTCAATCATTGTCTTTCCTTTTAACTTTATATATATGTACATGTGATCCGACTCCAAGTGTACAGAGCAGATTGCTTTTCCACTCAAAAGTTCATTTCCGTGGGATTCAGTATAAATACCAATGTCTCAGGTCCTTGGACATATTTGTAAGATGTTTCCAACCCCGAATTTCTCCATTACAGCAGCTGGGAACTCGGATGGGTGGGGATGGGGGCAGAGACTCCAGGCAGCCATCGTGGGAAGCAGATCGTAAGGAGAAGGGGTGGCCAAGACCTCGAGGATGGGGTGGAAAGACGCTCCCCCTGATGCTGGACAGCTGCTCACCTGCCCACGGAGCCTTCCCCGCCTGGGCTTCTGTCCACAAGCCAGAAGGGGCCTCCTCATCAGTTAATGAGGAAACCACCACCCACCTTCAGTTACTCCCCGGCTTATGAAGTGGTAGGTACTCGTGGTAGAACTCGTGGACTTTTCAGAAGCATCAAGCACAGGGATTGCTGCCTTTGCATTTTGATGTTGTTAAAGAGTACTGACTGGTCAGAACAACAAGCCGGTGTTGGAAGAATGTTCTTTAGGAGGAGGATGGTGAAACGTCACCTCGTGGACTTCGGGCATGTTCTGAAAAGGACCAGTCCCTGGACATGGACCTCGTGCTTGATAAAGGAGAGCGTCAGTAAACAAGGGAAAGACCTTCCACAATCAGAGGGACTGGCGCAGTGACTGCAGGGCCCGCAGAGCCTGTGAGAACGGCACGGGACCGGGCAGGGTGCTGGAAGGGGAACCACCCTGAGTAGATGCCAGCTCAACAGCACTAAACAACAACAACGTTCTCTCTCCAGGAAGGGATTAGAAAGAGACAAACACCGAATAATGGTGAAGAGGAAGAATCAAGCTCGCCGAAGAGAAAAAAGGCAAAGCGTGGGCCCCTGGGTCGTTTCCAACACGTGTGTCAGAGCAGAACTGTGCTCCAGAGCGCTGGCCGTGACTGTGACCTTTCTGAAGCAGAACAACAGACCTTTCTCAGTGCACTTGAACATCAACCTTCCCCTTAGCTACCGAATGTGTGAACCTTCTGTTCCATCCAGGCAGTCATGAACAAACTCCATAAGAATTCTTCCAGTAGCTTCAGACCTAGTCTTCTTGATGCTCCACTGGCACGTGTCCTGGACAGTCCAGTGACAAAACAGAGAGGAGAAGTGCACGTGACTTCCCAGACCCGCTCTGGGGTGAGGTTAGACTGTCAAGGAGGAAGCGGGCTGGAGGGGAAAGTGTGGAGGAAGGGGAACCAGGTGAGGGGTGAGGGTAGAGTTACGTGACTGCAGTCAAAGCTTTTATTGGTGTGAGCTGTATAGGCGGTATGAGGGAGATGGAATTGCATCTTCTTTTTCATTTGGAAAGTTAAACTCTGTTCTGCTTCCTCCAGAGAAATAATAGTCTGTACCTTCCCTCTCCATACCTCTTCTGTTCCCTCCTCAGGCATCTTTGATCCTGGCCTGTCCACCCTCCCAGCTAATGACTGTCCCCAGAGGACAAAGGAGTGAAACCCTCTTCCTATAAGAAACTGGCCCTGTTTTTTCCTCTTCACCACAAACACTTACTGTTAGTTTCCCTCAGTCATATCTGATTCTCCGAGGTCTTCAGTGCAGAGTAGAACTGCTTTCCATAGAAATTTCCAGGCTGTGACCATTGTTGGAAGCATCAGCAGACTTGTCTTCTGAGCGTATCTGTTGGATTTGAGCCTGCAACCTTTGAGTTAGTCAGAGAGTGTTTATTTGTTAACATCCAAGAGATGCTTTGAAATCACATCTTTGATTTCCCAGTTTTTGCTGAAAAAAGTAGTTTAGTTTATCCAGTATCAGATAGAGAAAAAAAATTGATGTTTTCATGGACTTTGGTTTTTATGTGGCTCTCCAGTCAGTGTCCATTGAGGCAGCGTCCAGGGAATCGGGCCACATACAGGACCTCTTCAAGATGCTGAAAAGCCCGTGTGTCACTTTGATGACTAACATGCGCCTAATTCAAGCCTTGGATTTTCAGTCTCTTCATTTGCATGTGAAACTTGGGCAGTGAATAAGGAAGACTGATGAGAACGGATGCATTTGAGGTATGGTGTGGCTGAAGAATGGTAACTCTATCCTGGCCTGCCAGGACCAATCTGGTTTGGACAGAGTGCAACGAGAATGTGCCTCTTTAGAAGAGAAGATTGCGAGACTTCATCTCACGGACTCTGGGCTGGTTACCGGGGCTGGGGAGCCAGTCCCCAGGGAAGGACAGCACGCTTAGTAAAGTAGAGAATCAGGGGAGAAGAGGAAGACTCAGGAGAAGAGTTGACGTGAGCTTGCGGCAGTGGGACAGCACAGCAGAGACGGGAGGCTGACTTGGAGCTGGATGCTCTTTCTTTACGTTGTACACGGGGCGCTTTGAGTTGGAACTGACTTGGCACCGCCACGCACAATAGTATAACTCAGAAGACTCGAACTCCCTGCCTCTGCGTCGAAGCTCATCGCTGGCCCTCCACAGGGTTTTCCGAGGCTGTTACACTGGAGGGATTACCCATATTTCTCCTGCAGAGCCACTGAGGGATTGGAACTAACACCCTTGTGTTATCAGCCCCGATGGACCACACCACCAGAGTTCCCTGTTTGCAGTATTGTTATTATTGTTGTGGTGTACTGTCAAGTCAGAACTGACCCATAACTGACTCTCTAGTTGGACATTCAAAGGCAGTTAACCTCACGGGAGGAGGTTGCCCATCATACTTCTACGCAGCAGCTGGTGGATTCGAACCACGTGCCTTCAGGATTGTAGTGCAGCTTCTTGCCACTAGGCCACCAGAGCTCCCTGGTGTGTATTTATAGAGTGTGTATGTATATAGTATATATTTCTATATATACTATAAAAATGAAGTCAAAGAACCTACTTAATGCTTTACTTGGGAGCATAGTGGATAGAAGGGGAGAGAAATGTGAAACAAAACTCAAGGTCATGAGAAACGATCAGGCTTGCTGAGCTGGTAGCAGCTGGTTAGGTGCCTGTGAGTCGGCTGTGACCCCGTAGAGACGCTGACGGGAGCCTGCCGTTCTCGCGCCATCCTCGTCAACCCCACTGTTGCCGTCACTGTGTCGCTCCACCTCCTTGAGTATCTTCCTCTCTTCACTGACCCTGTGCTTTTCCAAACGTGAGTTCTTTTCCATGAACTGCTGTCTCCTTACAGTAAGTTATCCTCTGACCCTTGAGCTCAGGCTTGTTGCTGTGGAGTCATAATCAACGTAGCTGATGTTCTTCTACTGGGTTTCTGAGACTGTAAACCCTACAGGAGGAGGTAACCCGTTTTTCTCCCACAGAGCTGCTAATGGGTCCAAACCACACAAGGTGCAAGCCTCTGGAATAGCTTCACAACCCCAGTGGACCATGCCACCACACTTCCCTTCTGGGACCTTAGTCACCCGTAAAGTCTACAGCTCTGGTCTCCCACCTCTGAGGTTCAACTTTCAGCCAAACAATAGACCAGTCTGTAAGGTGATTGCAACACCAGAAAGAAATGCCTTCCTCAGAACCATATGAGATAGAAAGAGCAGTACTTTGCTGAAGTAGCTCAGTCACATAAGGACAAATATTGCATAAGGCCACTGTCAGGAAAATAGGAGGATAGCTGAGTAAGATATCCATGAATGTTCAAAAGGGAAAGGTGAGAAGGGGAGCAGCAAACAGGGGAAGGGGAATCAGTGGGATAGCAGAGGTTAGTGGGCGGGGATGGTGAGGAATGGGAAAGGTTAAGTGGGGTCTAAAGTCTAGACAGGGTGATAGTAGGCATAGAGCAATGAGAATTATGTAAAATATAATGCATAGGAATGATTTATAAAACACAAAATACAGGTACAGAACACGGCATATATAAATGCTTGTATACAAACCAATACAAAGTTCTTTAAAAAATAGAGCAGTATTTGCCCAAGGACAAAGCTCAGAGCAGGAAGGGAGAGCGGAAAAGCTGGATGGATCAAGAAACACAGGGAAGAAGTGTGTCAGGTGCCAGTGTAACGCGGGGCCTGCAGCCAACATCAGGAAGCAGTGTGTAGAGCTGTAGCGTGGGAAACTAATGTGCTCTAGCACGTTCACCCTCATCACAGTGGTGGTGGTGGTGGTGGTGTTATGTGCCATCAAGTCGTAACCAACTCACAGAGGTCGCCCATCTTTGTCCCAGAGCAGCTTGTAGATTCGAGCTGCTTGCTTGAACACAAAATGTTTGAACAAACAAACAAAAAAAACCAAAACAAAGATGTGATTCCAATTGTTTTTAAGGTTTTCTTTTTTTCAAGCTTTTTAATTTGGAAATCATTTCAGAGTCACAGGAATTATAAACTGTTACAGAGGTCCTGTGTGCCCCCCACCCCGTTTCCCTGGTGGTAGCGGTTTGCACCCCCACACCGCCGTCACTTAGTCATGGTGGGCCGGGTTGCATTCTCCTGTGATACGGGAGGCCGTATCGTTCATATTTCAAATGCCAGTGGGGTCACCCACGGTTGACAGGTTTCAGCGTACTGGACCAAGACAGACCAGAAAATCGACTTCTAAACTAACTGATGGTGAAAATGTCTGCCACAGAGCAGGAGACGAGGCCCTCGGATCGGAAAGCCCTGAGTGCGGCGGGAAGCTCTCCCTCCTCAAAGTCAATCCAAACGCCCTGCCTTGCTGAGGATTTTTCTCAACGAAGGACTTTGATTTCCTGATGTGGCATGGTCAGAAATGAGAAGAAACCACCGCAAACATCCATGAATAATGAGAGCATGAAATGTGTGAAGTGTGAACCCAGGAAAACGAACAGCCATCAGAAATGAAACACATAAACGTAAATATCTTATGCTTACATGTGCTGAAAAGGACTGCTATTAACTGTTTCAGACAAGATAATCATAGAATCTGTTATGCTAAGAATGAAAAATTAAAGAGGAACAAGGTTATATTCATTGTCAAAAAGAACATTTCAAGATCTATCCTAAAATAAAGCACTATCCGTAGTAAGATAATACGTATGTGCCTACAGTCAGACCAAGGGGCTCTGGTGGCCGGTAAGGAGCTGCCCTGCCAGCCCAAAGGCACATGGTTCAAATGCAGCAGCTGCTCCAAGTGAGAAGGATAAATAATCTCCTCCAGGGCAGTCACTGCCTCTTAAAACCCACTGGAGAGTCAGCTGTCAGCAGGTTCTGACTTGATGGTACATAACAACAACAACACAAGAAACACACATTAAAATGACTTATTCACGTGTATACACCAACCATGAATGCCAAACATGAAGACATTTTAAGATTTGTGCCAGCTTTAGTCTGAAATTTATCAAATATGATATCAAGATGCATTGATAATTACCGGTGATTGGAATGAGAACATTGAAAACAAATAATAGCTGGAAAATATGTCCTTGCTGATAGAAATGGCACTAGAGATTGTATAATAGAATTTTGCAAGACTGGTGACAATTTGAAGATACCTTCTTCCAGCAGCATAAACAGCAAATTTAAACATGGACCGTACCAGATTGAAAACTCAGGAAATAAACCAACTGCATCTGTGGAAAGAAATGCTAGGGAAGCTCAATACCATTGGTCATAAAAAGGCTAGGGCCCAACTACAGCCTCCTATGAACAAACCATCAATTGCTCATTTGAAAGTTCAAGTTGAAACTGAGGAAGTACAGTTGGCTCACAAGAACCAAAGGATAACTTTGTATCACACCTGTACTTAGAGACCATCTCAAGAAAACATTTGACACATTGAACGCTGAGTGAGTTGTGAATTGACATAAAGAAGAGGTATATCATACATCAAGAAAGCCAAAGGTCATTTAACAAACAAATTCCTTCCTGACTTCTTTAAGACTGAAATGCATGTCAGGATAGATTCTGATACTTGTTCTAAAGCAGAGGAGCTAAAGTGAAAGAAAGAAGTGATGCAGAGAGCTGAGCAGAGTCCTTCCGTGAACCAAGACCACAAAGTCAAGCATTTTGATGAAATGCACGGAGATCTAGAGTAGAAAACCCAAAGAGAAGAACATCCTGAGCATTTCTCACACTGAAGATCAGAATAGAAAAGTCAAGCGTCGAGTTGAAATAGTGGAGCATTCCGCAGGCAAATAGTCAACAACACGGGAAGCATCAAAGTAATATGGGAGGGATACCAAGGCATTACGCCAAAAAGAATGAGACGAACATTCAGCCGGTCCAAGAAGAGGCACGTGATCAGGAACCGATGGTCCTGAAGGAGGAACTCCAAGCTGCACTGACTACTTCAGCAAAAATCAAGGCTGCAGGAAACGACACAACCCTGAAATGTCCAACAAGTGAATACAGCACTGTAGGTGCTTGCTTTTCTGTGCCGAGAAATTTGGAAGACAACCACCTGGCCAGCTGGCTGGAAGATCTCCGTATTTGTGCCCATTCCAAAAAAAGGTGATCCAACAGAATGTTGCAAATTTAAAATAAATTCATTAATATCACACTCAATTAAAAATTTGCTGAAAACAGTTCAAAAACATTTGACAGAGAACTGCCATAAATTCAAGCCAGATTTAGAAGAGCACATTGAACAAATGATCACTGCTGATGTCAGATAGATCTTGACTGAAAACAGAGAATATCAGAAGGATATTTACCTATGGTTTACTGATTTTGCAAAGGCATTTAACGGTGTTGAGCGTAACAAATTATGGTAACATTGCAAAAGTTGTTGTTAAGTGCTGTCGAGTATGACTCTTACCAACCCTATGAAGAGCAAATCCGAACCCCACCCTATCCTGTGCCATCTTCACACTTCCTGACACTCTAGAACTCATTGCGACAGTCACTGTGTCAGCTCACCTGGTTGAGAGTCTTCCTCTCCTTTGTCCACCCTCCACCCTTCCAAGCATCATGTCCCTCTCCTAGCAACATGCCTAAAGTGTGTGAGGTGAAGCCTCATCAGTCTTGCCTTCAACGAGCACCCTGGCTGCACCCTCTCCAAGACATATTTGTCCCTTTAACTGTCCATGCTCTTCTCCAACACCACAATTCAGAGGCATCAGTTCTTCTGTCATCTCTACTCATAGTTCAGCTCTCAGATCAGTAGCAAGTGATAGAAAAAACCATGGCCTGAATCCGACACACCCTAGTCCTCAAACTGACATCATTGCTCCTCAGTAATTTTGAGAGATCCCTAACTGCAGACTTTCCCAGGACAATACGTCTCCTGGTTTCCTGGAACCAAGGGTATTAATTGTGGCTACAACTAAGATGAAGTTGCTGAGAGTTTCAGTCTCTTCTACATCCACCATGATGCAAAGAATGAGAATTCTTGAAATACTTCATCTTGTTCATGTGACATCTGTACAGAGACCAGGAGACAGATGACTAAACAGAACAGAGGGATACTGCATCATTTAAAACCAGAAAAGCTGTACACTGGGGTTGCATCCCTTCACCACGTTTAGCCGGTATGAGTTCTGCACAGGTAATCTGGGAAGCTGGACTACATGAAGAAGAGCAGGGCATCAGACCTGGAGGAAGACTTGTCAGCGATCTGCAGCAGGTACCCAGCTTTGCTGAAACTGAAGAGAACTTGAGAGGTGTACTGATAAAAATCCAAGACTCCAGACTTCAGTGTGAATTACACATCAACATAAAACAGAAATCCTCACGACATCATGATAAATGGGGAAAGTATTGACGTTGTCAAGGACTTCTTTTTGCTTGAATTCGTAATCAACATCTATCAAAACAGCAGTCAAGAAATTAATCAATGTATTTTATTGATGCAAAAGACCTGTCTAAAGGGTTAAAAATCAAAGAGGTCACCTTGAGAATTAAGGTGGGCCAGATCAAAGCCATGATATTTTTAGTCACCTCATATACATGTGAAAGCTGCACATTTACTAAGAAAAACCAAATAATTGATCCATTCAGATTATGGTGTTGGCAAAGAATATTGAATATACCACAGATTGCTGAAGAATGAGCAAATTTGTTCTGGAAGAAGTAGAATGCTCCTCAGATGCAGTGATGCTAAGATACGCTTTGAGTATGTTATCAGGAAGAGTTAGTCCCCGTGGAGAAAGGGCATCATGCTTGGAAAAGTAGAGGATCAGGAAAGAAAAGAAGAAGAAAAAAGACTCCCTTCCTGAGCTGGATTGACAGAGTGACTGCATGAGCGGACCCACACGTGACCCTGATCATGAAGATGCTGTTCACGGGTTCGTTGTAAACTGGAACTAACACGTCTAACGGTGGCCGAGTGGCAAGAAGCTGCATTGGAATCTTGAAGGCACGTGGTTTCAATCCCCCCGCTGCTCCTTGGAGAAGGGTGGTCAATCTTCCATGCGATTAACTGCCTCTGAGAACCCGCCAGAGGGTCAGCTATGGGTCAGTCCTGACTCAACCATACACACCAACCACCACCACCACCTCTGACAGTGTACTCTAAAGATGACAAAAGAAGAATGGATGCCTTTGAGTTGTGGTGCTGGAGAAAAGAATTGAACAGACAGTGGATGGCTAAGAGAACAAACAGATCTGTCCTGGTGAGAGTCAAACCAGGCGGCTCCCTGGAGGTGAGGATTTTGAAGCTCCGTCACACATAGTTTGAGCAGGTTATCAGGAGGGGCAAGTCCTTGGAGAGGAGCATTAAGCTTTGAAGTATGGAGGGACAGTGCAGGAGAGGAAGACCTTGGATGAGACGGATTGACTGAGTGTGCCAGTATAGTCAGGTGTGTCCGAGAGGGTGAGATTGGCTCAGGACAGGGCAGAGTTCAGAGCCATGGCTCATAGGGTCCCGAGTGTCACAGTCGACTCGACAGCACATATCAACAACAGTACAGGATCAAACACAGGAGCTCAGCATTGGGACAATCCGCAGACCTATCCAGATTTCACCAGGTTTTGTTTCTTAATTTTTTTTATTTTAATAATTTTAATGAACATTTACAGAGATTTTGGATTTCCATTCATTCATTGTTGCACTTCTCTCCTCGCCCAGCCCCCCCCCCCCCCCCCCCCCAGTTCGCTCCTCTCTTTGAAAAGAAAGTAAAAGACACCCTCCCTGATACACAATCCCCCTGCACCCCTCCCACTGCCCCAAGTACATTCCACTATGCAACCTTAATTGTGGACTCTTGTGATAACCATAATACCCTATCATACATCGCTTTTATTTTTTTTTAATTTTATTATTTTTGTGTGCATGTACCGTCAAATCAGATCTGACTGGTACAGGAGGAGATTGTCCCTCCTTCCCCGGCAGAGCATCTGGTGGATTTGAACCGTGAGCCTCTGCAATTGTAGTTGCAGCTCCTTGCCACTAGGCCACCAGAGCTCCCCTCATACATTGCTTTTAAATTATTCTCTCCCTCACCTGTTTCAGTGCAGTATACACAATTTATCCAGTTTTTCTCAGTCTTACCCCAACCCTGATGTCAGTCCCATTTTACAGCAGTGGCACCATGCAATATTTGTCCTTTTGTGACTGAGATATTTCACTCAGTATAATGTCCTCCAGGCTCACCCATTTTGCATATTATTGCATGAGTTCCTTGTTTGATTTTACCAGTTTTACAGAGATTTCTTTTTGAAACACCTTTTCTCTTGCATATAAAAGTGGTGTTGTCCGTAGTGAATTGGGCTGCTCATTCCAAGGCTGTGCCTCTCTGGGGGCTCGAATCCACCAGAGCTTTCTTCAAGGGAAGGGGGGGCAGTCTCTTCCCATTGCGGTTTACATCCCTGGAAGCGTCATAGAGTCGCTGTGAGTTGGAACTGTCTGGGTGGCAGTGAAAAGGAAAGGATAGTAACAGAAAATAGCCGTATCTTGGGAAACAGCAGAAAGAGGAAAGTTCTTTTTGGTTCTGCTGCGCTGTACCACGGTGGTCGTTTTACCGTTGGTCAGCACTCCGCCTTCTGGTGCACTTTTACCGTACCCTGATTTTTCAGTGCTTTCAACAAAGGTTTTTCTTCGTAAACCTATTCTTCATGTGGCACGTTTCGGTTCATCACCCTGCCTACTGAAAAGTGAGGCGGCTCCAGTTTTCCTCTTGAATTTGTGTCATGAACAAACCAAACCAACCCTTTGCCGTCAAGTCCATTCTGCCACCTGGCAGCTCCATGTCTTACAGGCACAATTGTTCACTGCAGTTTTCTTACCTGTAATCTTTCCAGAAGCAGGTGGCCAGGCCTCTTCTGTGACACAGCCTGGTGGGTGGGCTGAGTGCTGGCCTGGAGGTCTGTAGTGAAACACTGCAGAATGATCTTGTTTATGAAATCTTTTTTATTTCTTGTATTTTTAAATTCATTCATTAGACTCCGTGAATCACCCAAGGATATGAACCTTTTTTTTCCCAGCCCTTGATTTAAATACCAAATCATTTGTTAGAACGTGTTAGGGAGCTCTGGTGGCCTAGTGGCAAGACGCTGCACTGCAGTCCCAGAGGTGCATGGTTCAAATCCACCAGATACTGTGCTGGAGAAGGAGGGGCAATCTCCTCCTGTACCAGTCAGATATGATTTGACAGTACACGTAAAAATAATACAATAAAAATTTTTTAAAAAAAGTGTTAATCCCAGATTTCACCACCCCTGACGTTTTAAGAGGAGGCTCTTGTGGGGCCGTTGGCAGTTGTGCTAACCCAGTGACTGTACTTCCTGCTGGTTTGACCCCTCCAGCTGCTCGTCAGGGGAAGGATGGACTGTCTCCTCCCCTGCCGGTCACAGCGGGAGCCCAGAGGCGGGTCACCTACAGGGCGATTCTGACTCTGCATCAAAGAATCTGAGACTTTTTTTAATGCTTTAGAAAGGAACCTCAGTGCATAATACATAGTATGTTAGACTACTAACCCAAAAGTCAGCAGTTCAAATCCACCCACTGCTTTGAGGAGGAAGACGGGCAGCCTCCTCCTGTGAAGATTTATAGCCCGGGAAAGCCGTGCGAGGGTCCCCGGGCACCGTGGAGTCAGGCTGGACTCCGGCCACGGTACTCGCCTCTCCTGACTCGTGTGATAGCTACAGAACAAAACCTTTTGAAAGGTGGTGTTTCTCATTACTGGTAAAGCTGATTCTCCCCTCCCGCCCCCCTCCTTTTCAATTTAAAGGTGATATTTTCTACTTTGTGACTTGGCTGTTTGAATTGTTTGCCAGTTATCTAGTTAGTGTTTTCCTTGTTGGTTTGTGAAGCACATGTGTATGGAGAGCGTTAACCTTTTATCTGTAAAGTCCATTGTGGAACAGCCTCCCAGGTAGTTTGCCTGTGAACTTGGCCTCTCATTAACCTCGTGTGTGTGTGTGGAGCTTTGCTTTGCTTTTGCTTTTTTGGCACCAAATCTGTCAGTCTTTTGTCCCTCTCACTGTCAAGATCCTCGACTCTCCAGAGATGAGATAAGCTGCTGTCGTCAGTTACGGTTGCCTCGTTTTACTGCGCTGCAGACACTACCTGTTCTTACAAATCAAAGGTCGCAGCCGCCCGGTCTCTCCCAGGTCTGCGGGCACCAGTTTTCCCACTGCTTGAGCTCACTGCATTTCCCTTGTCCCATTTTTTGGTAATTCTGATAATAGTCTAAACATGTTTGTGATGCCGTTGAACACTGATGGCTTAATAGTAAGGAACTATACTGCCATTGCAAAGGTGTGCAGTTCAAATCCACCAGCCGCTCTGTGGGAGAAAGATGGGCATTCAACTCCTATGCAGTTTCCCGACTCTGAAAACCTGCTGGAGGGTCAACTACGGATCGGTTCTGACTCAATGGTAAACAACAACATTGCTCACTTAGACTCTGCTGTCGTGGAAACATAGCGTCCGTATGCACGGGGGAACTTGAGAAATGTGGACGACTCTCTGTATTGCTATATATACACTTTATTTTAATAGTCTGTAACTGAATCTCCAGTATCTCTGAGCTCTGCTTGCGTTTACTTTTTTCTCTTTTTCTTGCAGTTGGTTTTTAAAAAAATGCTTACCCCCTGTTAACTCTAAGGACGTCCCCCTCCGTTTCTGTTTCTCTGGGTGACCCTGGCCTCTGCTTGCATGGCCGCCTGTCCCTGTGTTCCTTCAGTCAGCGTGGACAGCCGTGTGAGCCACGTCCTTTCTCCCCTCAGATCATGACCAACACGGGCAAGAGCACGGGCAAGCCACGGAAAGGCCCGGCGATGATGGGGCGCAGTGTGGACGAACCCCTGCGCCGGCCTGTCACCCCTGGCGGCCACAGGACCGGGCCCCCCGGGCCCCCACTGTAAGTCGGGCGAAGGAGGCGGGGTGGCTATTCTTGACCTTCATTTCGGTTAGCCGCGGCACGAGATGGAAGCCCGAGACGGTGAAAATAAAACTCTGGTGTTGAAAAGCAGTTTTATCCTTAATTCCTCTTTCTGGGGATTTGGGCGGGAGAGAGGAAGCACCCCCACCCCAGCCCAGCAGGCTTCCTCTCCCAGAGGTGGGGTGATTGAAGGGCATCAGGGCCTCCAGGCCCATTTCTAGCTCTGCCCAGGAGAAGACACTGAGGTGACCCAGGCCCGAGCATGGCTCTGTCCAGCAGCAGGTCACCAAGCTCAGAGTGTGGGCTGAGGTCAGCACCTCACGTCTCCCATGTCGGGGAGGCCGTGTGTACCTCTGTCCTGCCCAGCACGGGAACCCAGGACACAGCCAGCTGTCAGCAGGAAACAAAGGCGCTGTTTCTTTGGGGTCAGGCCCCCAGCCTGACCATGTCCATTCCCGACCCTGGACCTTCCCATAAACTTCACAGTGTTCCCAGGAGTGCAGGCCCACCCCTCAAACTGATAGTTCTTTCTGCTTCTTTTAGAAAGATGGGTTCAGGTAATTACAGTGTTTTGAGTTTCGTATGTTTTTCTGTGTCTTTTTTTATTGTGGTGACTCTGTTTGGAACAAAACATTTGCCACTTGGACCATTTTTACATGTGCAGTTCGAGGACGTTAATTACAGTCTCAGTGTTGTGCAACCACAACCCTATTAATTTCCAGACTTCCCATCTTCCTCAGCGGACACTCCCTTAGGGGAATCCCTGTGGGCTGTGACCCCAGCTCCCTCGTCCTGCCCACCTCCCACTGCTGCGGCCGGCTCTCCACGCCCTGTGTGCTCTAGGTATTCCAGATAAGGGGGTCCTCCCGTGTCCTTTCTGTGACTGACGGATTTCAGGCAGCATGACGGATTTTTAAGATTCATCCCATGACAGTGGGGGGTTTTTTGGTTGTTTTAAAAAAATTTTATTTTATATTGGTTTGCTTATAAAGTTCACATACCTCGCATTTCATACTATGCTTCTTTCACATTGTGTTTCATAGAGTCATTCCAATTAATTATATTTTCTAAAATTAATAAATACTGAACTATGCCCAGCCTTTCCCTGTCTTTCCAGATCCCCACCGGATCTTTCCCATTTCCTTTACCCACCCCCCCCAATCCATCAAATGGAGAAACCCTAGGATTCCCGCCTCCATCCTCATCCTCTACTCCTCCTCTCCCCTCCTTGGGTTCACACACACATTGTACTCGTTATCTTTCTGTTTCTACAGTAATGGTCTCATACAGTATTTGTCCTTGTGGGACTGAGTTAGTTCACTCAGCAAAATGCTCTCCAGTCCCTCCCAAGTTATGTAGGAATTTTCCAAGTCATTGTTCCTGGGTGCTGCACAGTATTCCATAGTGTGACTGTACCAGAATTTCTCAATCGTTTAGTTGTTGCTGGGCTTGTGGACTATTTCTGTGTTCTTGCAGTGGTAAATAATGTTGCTATGAACATCAGTGTCCGTATCTCTGTCTGCATCTCAGTTCTCATTTTTTTGAGGTATATTCCAAGCAATAGAATAGCTGCGTCCTATGGAATGTCTTTGTTCAGCTTTTTGAGGAAACACCAAACAGCCTTCCAGAGTCGTACCATTTTACAGTCCCACCAGCAGTGTTTGAGAGTTCCTATCTCTCTGCATCCTCTTCAGCATTTATTGATTGCTGTCATGTAAAGCTTTGCCATGGCTGCTGGGGTGAGATAGAATCTCGTTGTGATTTGGAGTTGTAGCTCTCTTATTGCCAGTGGTTTTGTGCATTTCCTCAAGTGTCTCTTGGCCATTCGCGTGTCTTCATCTGTGAAAGGTCTTTCCATATCTTTTGCCCATTTCGTAATTGGATTGTCAGTTCCTATATTGTGGAGGCCCAGTAGGATTCTGTAAACTTTTGTTTTGAGACCCTAATGACAGTGTTTCTGACTGTTTTCCCACATCGTGCACTGAAGTCACAGGAGGAGAATTCACCTCCATAAACAAAGTGAAGAGGTTTGTCAGCAAGA
>NW_006399877.1:8812213-8829290 GCF_000299155.1 Elephantulus edwardii | reverse complement strand
GAAGGCCCTCTATGAGGTGGATTGATTCGGTGACTGGGGTTTTCGGGATGGGTGTGTCAGAGACAGTGCAATTGGCACAAGACAGAGCAGCGTTTATGGCTGTTGTGCATAGGGTCGCTATGAGTCGCAAGTGACTTGACGGCACATAACAACAACAACAACATGTTCATATTTAAGGAGTTCTGGTGGCACACTGTATACTGTGTCAGACTGCTAGCTGAAAGGTCACCGGTTCAAATCCATCGGCTGATCCTTGGGGAAAAGATGGGCAGTTTCGTTTCCTAAAGATTTACAACCTCAAACCCAGTGGAGGGCCACCGTGAATCATGGGGTTTGGTTTTGGGCTTGTTTTGAATGATGTCTTGATTAAAAACACCCATCTGCTATCCTAAGAGGTGGTGGTTCGCATCTACCCAGCATGTCCTTGAGAAAAAGACCCGAAGACTCAGCCTCATGAGATGACAGTGTGGGAAGCCCCCCTCTGTGATGTGGGTCGCAATCAGCCACCTTTGAGTTGGAATCCACTCGCCAGCACCTAACAACAGCCATGTGCTCTGAGCTCTCGGGTGAATGAGAGCTGCCAGCATCACCTGTCCTCACACCTGCTCGTTATATAAATGGATCTCTCATTTGTTACCCACAGCCCCGGCACCTGGCCCTGTGGGCTGGGGACCTCAGGATGGCTCTGTTCTCCTGAGCAGAAGGATAGAATGCCTCCTCCTGCTTTGCACTTCCTGGTCCACTTCCCTCTCCTCAGAGAGTTCTGTGGAGAACTGTGTGAACCTGGTGGAGAGAACAGGCAAAGCCTGCGTGTGTCCACGAGGGGAGGTTGGCTGTGTGGTACTCCCCGTGAATAGGCTGCACTTGGTTATTCCCAACCACAGGGTGATCCAGACACTGGTACAGCAGCAGACAAAATGCCTGCCCTTGTGACGTCGGGGACACTGGGGATGCCAGCAGCCCCAACCCCTCCAAGCCCCATTGCTCTCTACCCCCAAGACTTGGCCTGTCCACATCTCAAGGACCAGAGCCCTGGTGAGTGTCCGGTATGCTCTCAAAACCAGTCCTGTGCTCCACTTTTCCAGGTTTCTGTTTTTAACACATTGCACACACTTTTAAATTGACACCCATGCTTAGAAATACATTTTGCCTACATTTGCGGATATGTGTTTAATTACTGATAAACAAAGGCCAGGCCTTTTTCTCTTAAAACTGCTCTTAGGATTTAAACGACGAGGAATTTTAAAGAACGTCATCACTTGGCGCTGTGTCCCCATCCTCTCACTCACACTACGTCCAGCGGTCACTTGGCGCTGTGTCTGCTTCCGCTCGCCTGCACTGTGTATACAGAAGATATCCTTTCTGCGTGTACACGTTTTTTTGCCAAGCTGTCTTTAAGTTGCAGCCTTTGACCACCCACACACAGAACCTCATGGAAGGAATGAGAGTTCGCAGTCTGAATCCAGTTTTGGGGAGCCCTGGTGGCCTCCTGGCTAAGGACTTGTGCTGCGAGCCCAGTAGCCAGCGATTCAAATCCCCCTCAGCTCCCCAGGTGGGGGAAGGGCCATCTCCTGTGCGAGTCACTGCCTCTGACAGCCTGCTGGAGGGTCGGCTATGAGTCGGTTCCAGCCTGATGCCAGTGAAGCACCTGCAGTCTTGGGGGGGCTCTGGGGGCGTGGGCGCAGTCCATGGGGAACTGCATTGCAACCCAGAGGTGGCATCTCTGCACAGGAGAAAGAGGCTCATCCTTCTCCTGTGAGATTTACGGCTTCTGAAAACTCGCTGGAGGGCCAGCTACGAGTCGGGTCCACCCGAGGGCAGTGGGTTTGAGGTGTCACTTAAATATCCCTGATGTCCTCCAGATGTCTTTGTACGCAGAGGTTTAGGGGGCTTGTTGTTTGGTTGGCTGTTCTATCTCAGATACAAACATGCCTCATTTTATTGTACTTCACTTTACTGACTTTTGTAAACACTAGGTTCTTTTTTGGAAGCAGGAGTAGCATCCACTTCCTACACAACATGCCTCTGGAAACCCTGTGAACTTTGATAAGTGTCCACAGTTGTAGAGGGGTTTCAGGCCTTTTTCATTTGTAGGGTCGCTATGAGTCATGCTTGACTCGACAACAATCAACAACAACAGCGCTCTTTTTCACCGAGGGAGTGTTCATGGCCACCCTGTATCGAGCAAGCCTGTTGGTACCGTGTTTCCATCTGCGGGTGCTCCCTCTGTATCTCCTGTCACAATGTGGGCGTTCTCTCTTGTTGTCATGCTGTTGTGCCGTCTCTCGCCCACTGCCATGGAGTCTGAACTGACTCATAGCTGAGCCTCCACCAGGTGTCCGAGGCCAGGACCACAGTGGAGGAGATTGCCTGTCGTTCCCCCAAGGAGCCACCGCAAGGTTCAGAGCATGGAGGGTTGACAGCACAATCCCTTGTGGACTGTGTCACCAGGGCTCCCTCAATAGACTGTTGTTCTTACCTGGTGTTATGTAGGATAGGATAGAACAGAACAGAACAGGATAGGACTGTATAGGACAGGACAGGACAGGACAGGACAGGATAGGACTATAGGATAGGACAGGACAGGCCAGGATAAACATAACTTTTCTTTGTACTACAAAAAGGGAAAACTTGTGTAACTCACTTGATTGCAATGCTTGCTTTTTCACAGTGATCTAGGACCAAACCTATAACATTTCTAACGTCTGCCTGTTTCCAGCGTCAACTATAGCTAAACCAGTTTTGGATAGAAGTGGTTTCTGGGCTGATCAAGCTCATCTTGATTGACAAGAGGAAAAGGGAACCTAATCATGGCTTTGAAAACTTTTAGTAAATATTAAATATTTATTTTTTTGGGTGGGGGTGGGGTGGGCGGGGAGAAAAGTGCAACAATGAATGAATGGAAGTCCAAAATCTCTGTAGATGTTCATTGAAATTAATAAAAAAAACTATTTTTTAGAAACCTTTAAATCTCCAGCTTTGCAGAAAGATAAGGACATTTTAATCTAACATGTTGGAAGCAGGAGTGGCATCCGCTTCCTAAACAACATGCCCCTGGAAACTCTATGAACTTTGATAAATGTCAGTAGTTCTATAAAGGCTTTAGGTCTTTTGTTCATAGGGTCGCTAGGAGTCGCTTGACTCGACGGCAGTCAACAACAACAGCAATCCAAGGTGAGGCCAGTCAATACCAGATCTAACCAATGGGCCTGGTTAACCTTATGTCAAATGTTCCACTTTTTGTCAAACAAGAAGACACTTCTCTACCTACGGGAAGTGATCCTGAGATTTGCAGAGACCTGTGACTCTCAAGCTCCTTTAAAGAAAGACCCTGTTGTCTGAGTCGGTGGCCCTGCCCCTCTAATGGTGCCAGGGCCCCGTCCCAGCTCCTTCCTGTGAGTCAATAAACACTTGCTCCCATGCGCCAGGCGGTGTTCATCTCCGGGGTGCAGACCCAAATAAGAGGTGTTCCTGCCCTCCGAGGGGCACAGCCGGCTGACTGCAGAGGGGGGAGTGAGGGCTCCTACGACATGCCGAGTGCAGGCTGACCTCAGGGGCGCACAGGTTCCGTCCCAGACCATCACAGGGAAGTGAGCCACATAGATTTTGGTTTTCTGGCGCTGGCAGCCGAGTGGTAAGGAGCTGCACTACCAGCCTAGAGGCAGGCAGTTCGAATTTGACTCCAGCAGTCACTCCATAGGAGAAAGGCGGGCAGTCTCCTCCCGTGTGATTTACCGGCTCAGAAGCCCAGTGGAGGGTCAGCTATGAGCCAGTGCCAATTTGACAGCAGTAAGTTTGAATTTTTTTGAGTTCTGTTTCCAGTATACTGTATCTGTTAAGTGTGCAGTAGCGTTATGACAAGTTTCAAGTATCGCGAGACCAAACTGGGACACATAGACCACATACTGCTGGGCAATGGTACTCACAGCTGGATGCAGGGTTGCCATTGACCTTCGCTTGGGAACGTGCTGAATCTGCAGAGACTATGAAGTGAAGACAGGTGTGCCTGGGTGGGGTGGTGGGGCGCCTGGGTGGAGCAATGGATGCCTGGACGAGATGGTAAATGCCTGGGTGGGGTGGTAGGGTCTCTGACTGGTGACAGATACCTGGGCAAGGTGGTGGGGTACCTGGACAGGGCCACAGGACACCTGAAGGGGATGGTGAGGCTCCCGGGTGGGTCAGTGGACTCCTGGACGGGCCTGGATTCCTGGACAGAGCTGGACGCCTGGATGGAGCAGTGGGGTGCCTGAATGGGGTGGTGGGGTGCTCCTCAGAAGGAGCAGTATCCCCGTGCAGGTCTTGGAGCCTGGCCTTCTCCCAGCCCGCACCTCTGGTGGCCTAGTGTGGCCCTGAGTGCAGATAAAGATGTCCCTGCTGTCTGGGACACTGACCAGGCGTCCCGCCCATTTGTGTCTCCAGGGATAGTCTGTGGGAGCTCCACTCTGGCCGTGCGAGCCACCGCGAGTCACCCAATTCCACTTGTTGGACTTCGTCCTGAGAAGTAACCAGAGGCGGTTGTAGGGACACGTGCCAGAGTGGCGGGCGCAGTGCTATTGGACAGCTGGTACAGCCCATGTCCACCAAGAAAGGGGAGACCCACATCACATCAGGGGAGACCCCAGACCCACCTCTGCTGAGTCACTTGTGGTCCCCGGAACCTGCCCATCGTGTCTGCGAGGCTGTACATCTTTATGCCAAACAGCTGGTGGATTTGAACCACCGGCCCGTTGATTAGAACAATACTACACATCCCGCCAGCGCTCCACGACGCCTCCAGAGTCTCTTCAGTTATCCTGTGTGCACACAAAACAGGTCATCGCCACCAGGTGGGCACCGACTCATCAGGCAGGAACTGACCGTCCAGCGAGTTTCCGAGGCTGTGAATCTCGTGGAGGGGGCGGGGTGCCCATCTTTCTGCCTCTGTGGGAACAAGTCAGCCCCCTGTGCACTGTGCCACCAGAGTGCCCCATCAAAGGGGAAGGGTACAGGTTGAAGACAGAAACCTGCGTAGTACAAGACACTCTCAACCCCCCACTCACCCACACACGCCACCCCACCCCACCCCCGCATGCCCTGAGACACCTCCTGCCGCCCCTTGTCCACTCCACATCTGCTGCTGTTTCTGCCCAGACCCGACTCCCACGCTGACCTCCTCCCTTTGCTGTCTTCACTCTCCCCTCCGTGGCCTTCCAGCCTGCCCTGGGTCCCCAGCCCTGCACCCTCTGGCCACCCCAACCCGTGTCCCTCCTCCAACATCCTTGTAGGGTCCATCCTGGACTTCAGAGCATGGCTGCGCCCAGTCACAGGCCTGCAGTGTGCTGAGACACCCTCACCTGTCACACAGGTAACAGATCCACAGGGCACCGGGACACCCCCACCTGTCACAGGTAATTGATCCACAGTGTGTCAGGACACATCCACCTGTCACAGGCCCGCGGTGCACTGAAACACCCCACCTGTCACAGGTAACAGCTCCACAGTGCACTGAGACACCCCACCTGTCACAGGTAACAGCTCCACAGTGCACTGAAACACCCCACCTGTCA
This sequence comes from Elephantulus edwardii, assembly GCF_000299155.1. Taxonomy (NCBI): domain Eukaryota; kingdom Metazoa; phylum Chordata; class Mammalia; order Macroscelidea; family Macroscelididae; genus Elephantulus; species Elephantulus edwardii. The sequence continues at coordinate 8,823,744 of NW_006399877.1, read as the reverse complement.
CAGGCCCACGATATGCTGGGACACCCTGCCTCACCTGACTTCCATGGTGACCCTCTTTTCAGCCTGCTCCCAACCCCATGACAATGAATCCTGCCCCCCGGTCTCCTGTCCAGGCAGGTCCCCCATCCTTGGTGCTGCTCCCTGTGGGGGTCTCTTCTGGTCATCCCTTCTCATGTCATCTGTCCTCTGCTTTCCATCTGCTCACTGATGACCTTCAGATCCAGCCCCTGCCCAGACTCACCCCTAAAGTCCCAGACACTGCTGTTGAGTCAATTCTGACTCTCGGTGACCCTCCAGGACAGAGCAAACCCGCAGGCTTCCAAGGCCGCCGTCCTCACGGGAGCAGGCGGCCAGTCTCTCCAACAGGCCAGCAGGTGGGGTCAGATCACTGACCTTTCGGTTAGCGTCGAGTGGTCAGCCTCTGCATCACCAGGGCTCCTCTGCACCCACATTCAGTGCTTCGTGGGTCGACACCTCTGGCCTTCCGACTCCAGGGAATGGGGGTAATGCCTTGCCTGACATCTGAGCCCAGATCTGGCTGTTCCCAGACCCCACACATCCCACCTGTGTGTAGGTACCCCTCTTCCTGGGCTGCTGTCCCCCACTTCCCCTCTACCCCACCTATCTGCCCTGGCCCTCCAGGTCCCCAGACCTGTGCAGTCCGTGCCCCAGACTGGAGACAAAGTGACCACTTCAGTTCACCATCACAGACTTCCTTCCTGTGGGAGATTGAGTCCAAATCCCACCTGGCTTAAAGCCCCTCACCTCAGTTGGTCATCCCCGAGGTACCCGCCCTCCCCCTGGCCCTGGTTACCTCCCGCTGCCCTGCCCGGCACCCGGCACTACTTGTGATGCCTTAGAAACTGATGCCCTTGAATTATGGGAGAAACGTTGAATATCTTGCCAAAGAACCCACAGACCTTGGAAGAAGTGCATCTGGAATGTCCTCAGAAGCAAGGTGGTGAGATCTTGTCTCAGCTGCTTTGTACCAGTCCCTGGAGAGGACCATCGTGCTAGGAAAAGCGTGCCAGTGAGGAAGGGCAGACCCTCAGGGAGGGCGGTTCAGATGCTGGTGAGGATGGCACAGGCCGGGCAGCATTGTACACAGGATGGCTGTGAGCCGGAGCCAACCAGACGTGCCTCACCCCCAAGGTGGGACAGATGGTCAGCACCTTTGGCTGGTACCTGGAAAGTCGGAGGTTTGACTCCATCCAGAGGCACCATGGAAGAAAGGCCTGGTGATCCGCTTCAGAGAAGCCGCTGAAAGCCCTCTGCAGCACAGCCCCACCCTGATTCACGTGGTCCCCGCTGAATCAAGGCTGACCTAATAGCAGCTGGCTTACATCTTTCAGTAACAACGCACTAAAAATTTAAATTTAATTCCTTGCAATTACTTACTGTGCATCAGAGAGGTGGGCCGTGACTAAGGATGACAGAAGCATCAGTACGTTTGAGTTGTGATGTTGGAGAAGAGTCTTGAATGTACCATAGACTGCTAAGACAACAAACAGGTCTGTCCTGGAGAGGGTGAAAGCAGACTGCTCCTTGAGGCAAGGATTCCGAAGCTCTGCCTCACATACTTTGGGCATGTGACCAGGAGGGACCTGTCCTTGGAGAAGGACATAATGCTTGGAAGGGTAGAAGGACAGCAAAGGAGAGGAAGACCCTGGATCAGATGGATTGACATGGTAACTAGGGTTTCGGGGATAGGTGTGTTGGAGACAATGAGATTGACTCAGGAATAGAACAGGGTTTAGAGCTATCGTGCATAGTGTCACTATGAGACACTGACGACTCAATACCATTTAACGACAACAATGTAAATACAATTATTTTAACCTCTTCTTGATCATGGTGTTACCTCTGCTGGAAAACAACTTTGTCAGCCTTTGGGAAGCCCTGTCAGTGCCCAGGACCTGCACGCAGGTCCCTGTCCCCCCACAACCCTCTATCCTGGGTGGACCTGCCCCCTCCATGTCTCTTGTGGCTCCTGCCCAGCTGGTCATCCACTTCCCAATTATCTCCTTGCTGGGGTTGAACCACATGAAACCGCTGGCGTTTGATCCTTGTGACATCCAGAGGAGCTTGGTGCTGCAGATGGTTTGCTATTGGCCAGAAACTGAAAGGTTGGCAGTTTGAAGCCACCCAGCAGCTTCCCCAGGAAAAGGAAAGGCAAATCTGAGGTCATAAAAGTTTGCTGCAGACTCTGAAGATGCAGCTCTTGGTTTCTCCCCACCTGGAGTGAAGAAGCCCTTGAGGAGAAGTTGGAAGAATTTTCCCTCGTCCCCGCCCTTCTCTGTGGTGGACTCCACAGGCTCCGCTGTCCCTCGGGCCTGGCACGGCTTGGCACGTGAGCTCCCACCCACCACCAGCTGTGTAATTGTGCTTCAGCCACCTTACTGGCTGCACAATGTGAGGGGCTTATAGTTTTTTCCCCAGTGTTGTTCTCAGGAGCTCTGATGGCTTAGTGGTAAGGAGTTACCCTGTCAACCTAAAAGCGCTCGGTTCAAATCCACCAGGTGCTCTCCAGGACAAAGTCAGCCATCCCCTCCTATGTCATTTACAGCCTCTGAAAGCCTTCTGGAGGGTCAGCTAGGGGTCAGCTCCAGCTCAGTGGCACACAGCAACAGTCTCATTCCAGCCCAGCGATTGTCACAGCTCAGGAAGCCCTTTTCTGGCTGGACTCGTCGCTTCCTAATCCACCTCCTCCCTGGAGGAAGACCATGTGTTTGGTTGAAATCCTGTTTCCCACATTGTCCAGTGGAAAGATCTAAGCACCTGCTCACAGCCACGTGTCACTGTGAAGTTAGGAAAGAGGCAGCATGGGGGAGGTGACCGCCCCTCAGGTCAGCCACCCTGTATCTGCTGTCGCCTTAGAAAGACGGAGTGTCCGCTAATGCCAGTTTCTTCAGCCCTTGGAAAAAGACATGATTCGAAAAGTAGAGTCAGGAGAAGAGAGGAGAGGAGGCCCCTCAGTGAGACGGAATGACGCAGTGACCGTGACGCAGGCGTGAGCTTGGCAGTGACCTTGAGGATGGCGTGGACAGGACAGGGTTATCCATAGGGTTGCTGTAAGGCAGTTCTCCACGGCACCTAACAACAGTCGATTTCTTCAGTTCTTCGCACTTGAAAAAGGCCAAGGATGTGCTTCCCTTTTGGTTTTGTAACCCAGGTCTTCAACACATGTCATTATAATGCTTTGTTTTCTCAAGTCTGTAATCCCTTCAGCTCTCTCACTTCCTCATTTCTTCCTTTCACTTTAGCTTCAGTGCATTCAAGAGCAAGTTTCAAAGCCTCTTCTGACATACAGTCCAGAAGTCAAACAACACAGTGGATTGGGCAGATCTGCTGCCCAGGGCGAAATCTTTAGGGCGAGTGTCACTTTAGAGACGAGGCGTGCCTGACCGAAGGCAAGAGTCTCCACTGTTTGATATGCATGTGAAAGTGGGACAGTGAATAGGGACAGAGGAGAACTTGATGCCTTTGACTTGGAGTGTTGGAGGAGGGGATTGGATACACTGGGGTCTGCCACAAAGTACAGCCAGAGTGGTCCTTAGACAAGGCCAGTGAGACTATCTCACACATCCTGGGAGAAGCGGAGGGCCGGTGGAGGAGAGGAAGCCCCACAGCGAGCTGGATTGACATAGTGACCGTGGCAGTGGACTTGAGCACAGTGGAGACTGTGAGGATGGCGGAGTTGACAGTCTTTTTATCTGTTCTCCATCAAGTCAGGGCTGACCCGACGTCATCCCAGGACAGCCATGGTGGGCTTTCCACCACCATCTGCCAGCTGGCTGCGCTGTTGTGAATGGGGTTGTTGTCATGTTGGAAGATCTGCCACGGGGATTTCAAATACTGGACTTTTAAAACCCTGGTGGACAGCTTTCAATGGGTCTTCCACACTAAGGTTAGGGAGAAAGGCCTGGCCAATGAAATGGCTTCCAGGTCACAACAGCGCTCTGTCGGACTCTCCTGCTAGGGGCACAGCATGAGGAAGAATCCCTTACGGGGATGGACATCATGTCTGGTGAAGTAGAGGGCCAGCCAGGCCTTGTCCCTGAGCCAGCAGTCATGGGGATAACACAGAGCCAGGCACCGTGTTTAGTCACTGGACAGTGACCATCTGATAGCGGTTTAACAAAGGGATCTCCTGCCACTTCCTGCGATTGTGACCCAGTGGCAGACCTCGCACACCTGCTGCCTGGCTGCGTGCATCCCCTCTGTGTGCACAGCGGGCAGTTTTCAGACACCCGTGGGCTCACCCTGCGTGGGAGTCCTCTCCATGGCAACCAGAAGCCCCGCTGCAGTCCTTGATTCTGACTCACAGCGACCCTGTCGGACACAGTAGAACCGCCCCATAGGGTTTCCATAGGGAGCTCTGGTAGCTTAATGATAGGGAACTGCACTCCCAACCCAAAGGGACATGGTTCGAATCCCCCAACCTCTCTGCAGAAGGATGGACAGTCTCCTCCCGTGTGATTAACTGCCTGTGAAAGCCCTCTAGAGGGTCAGCCGTGGGTCGGTTCCCACTCAGTGTTCGACGGCAGTGATCATTCCACAGAGGCTGCCTCAGCCTTCTGCCACAGACTGTCTGGTAGATTCAGACCTCTGACCTTTTGGTTAGCAGCCGGACACCTAGTCCTCTGTGCCCCCAGGACGGTATTTATTGCTGTGGTTCTCGGTTTTTTATTTTCCCTCCAGGCTAGAGGACCGTCTGGTTTGTCCCCATTACTCGAGGAGCAGCCGTCTCCAGGCCCTGCCGAGCGCCCGTAGGTTGGGGAAGCCTGGCTCGTCGGAAGGTGGCGTCTCAGGTAAGTAAACAGGGAGCAGGCAGCTCACTGCTGCTGGTCACTGCGGGGACGAGGGCACAGGGCCAGCGGAATCTCAGACCCAAAGCTCCCGCTGTCGAGTCAGTCCTGACCCACGGCAGACCGTCAGCTTTCCGAGGCTGTATGTTTTCATGGGGTGAGACCACTCATCTTTTTCCTCAGATGGATTTGAACCTCCAACTTTTCGGTTAGCCAAGCACATAGCACACTGCTCCCCTAGAGCTCCTTAGCAGGGTCCCCAGAGATGGCTCAGGGCCCCACTGCTGGGTCGTTTGAACCCACCCACAGGGGCCGCGCTGTCTGCTTCCAAAAAGGCCAGCAGCTCCCCGTTGGAAACCCTGCAGGGAAGCGCTACCCTGCACGCCTGGGGCACCAGAGACACAGTGGTTACGCCTCCAGCTGCTAACTGAGGGGTTGGTGGTTTGAACCCGACAGCTGCTCAGTGAGAGAAAGATGGGGCAATCTGCTTCCGGGAAGAGGACAGCTTTGGAAGCCTTCCTTTGTTGTGTGCTGTGAACTGACACATAGCTGGCCCTCCAGCAGGTTTTCAGAGGCAGGAAATCACACAGCAGGAGACTGCACATCCTTCTCCAGCAAAGTGCTGGTGGGTTTGAACTGCCTGTCTTTGGAGTTGCCACACAGCTTCTTCCCACTGGCCACCGGAGCTCCTCTGTAAACCCTAGAGGGCAGTTATTCCCACTAACTGGGTCACTGAATCAGGAGTCTTTCAGCAACACCTACTAATAACAAAGATGTAAAAAGGGTAACAGCCCCTCCTTGCTCCCAGCAAGCCCTCCGCCCTCCCCTCGGCAAGCCCTCTGCCCACAGCAAGCCGTCCCTGCCCTCCGCCCTCCGCCCTCCGCCCTGGAGAATGCTCCGGCCTGTGGTGCAGAGGGTCCTGGACCTGCCCTGGGCATGTCCGCCCGAAGCCACTCCTCTGAACACCAAGGCTCAGTCCACATCACTTCTCATAGACATGGAGAGAGGTTGCTGATCCAGGAAACTGGGCCTTCCTGTGAGGCCCTGACAGCAGACATCCCAGGCTGATAGAGATTCTCACCCAGGCTCTGACACCCCACATTCTGGTTCTGAGAACTGAGTGGAGAGATGGGGGCGCTGATGGGGCCGGAAATGGTGCAGGTCAGAGCAGAACCAAGCCCAGAATCCACTCAGGCCTGGACACTGAGTTACTGAGCATGATGGGAGACAGAGGCACTTTCCATGCCAGAAAAAACAGGCATGCTTTGAATCAGAATTGTATAAAAATACTTCATTTTCAAAAGGAAATTAAGGGGATCATGAGCAAGCCAGATAAGACTCAAACAGTTAAAACAACCAGGAAGCACATCAGTTTGCAGGATAAGGGACATCTGAGAATGTTGTAGCTCAGAGTCCAGCTCCGTCCCTCCCTGGGGAGGGGACAGCGCGGCCTGCCCCAGAGCCCAGAGAGTGGCCTCTGTGGGAACAGTGGGCAGCAGGGGCCTGAGGGGGGGTCTCCTGATTGTGAGCAGCGTGAGAGATAATGCCAGCCTCGATCACTGTTAACACAGATGTATCAGCCCGCAGGTTTTCAGAGGCTGTAAGACGGATGGGAGGACATTTCCCACCTTTCTCCCTGGGAGCAGCTGGTGGATTCGAACCACCAGCATGGTGCGGCCTCTTGGCTAGCAGCTCGCTCTCTATGGACTGCACCACCTTCACTGAAGTACAGATACGAGTATTCCTTTGCTAAAGGAGTTTATTATTCCCAATGTGATGTAACACTGTTGAGGTTTTACATTGTGATTCTAGAAGGCCGTCCTGTGGGTGTCGGGGAGAAGGCCGTCCTGTGGGTGTCGGGGAGAAGGCCGTCCTGTGGGTGTCGGGGACAGCTGAGTCAGTTCTGCCCCATGGCTGCTGAACTTGACCCCACTGTTACAGCCGCTGTGTCCGTCTGTCTGGATGAGGGGTGTCTTCTTTGTCACTGACTTTCTGCTCTGCCTCATGGGTGGTCTCCTCATGTAGAGATTTACAGCCTCGACACCTGAGGGAAGATCGCCTCCAGCAGACCTGAGGCCCTGGGGTAACTGGGTGGGGTTTTGCCCAGTGTGGCAGGATCCCCCAGGTGAGGCCTCCCTCCTCCCAGCAGGTGAGAAGGTAGGGAAGGCCCACCCTCTCTCACAGTGTGAGAAGCAACTAAACCTTAGAGACCACTTAGAGTTACACCTCAAAGAGACAAGCAAAGAGTTTTGTTTTCTGAATTCTGAAAGCATTCATTTTTTTCCCATCCTCTTCCTCCTTTTGATTGTGTGATTTGATTTGATTTGAGTGAATTGCAGAGCAGATGGGTTTTCTGGTCAACCACTCATGTGCATTTTTGGTTTATGACATTAACTACAACACCCACAAGCTCACCACACTTCCCACTGCCTCCCTGTGACGCATTTTCCATTTATCCTTCTGTCCAACCCCTTCCTGCCTTCTGGGCTTCATCCGTGGACAAACGTCAGCCCTTTGATCTTGTGTGGTTAATTGTTCTCTGGTGTTACTGTTCACCATAGGCCTGGCTGGGACGGGGGTATAAACCGAGCCACAGGAATGGGCTTAGTCCTTTCAGGGTGAGTAAGAGCCATAGTCTTGGGGTGCTGCCAGTCTGTCATACCAGTAAGCCTTGCCATTTGTGTGGTTTTAGTTTTATTCCACATTTTTTTGGCCCATTCAATCCAGGACCTTCTATTGTGATGCCTTTCAGAGTAGTTGGCCATTGCAGTGGGGCACCATCCAGTGCTTCTGGTCTCATGGTCATGGAGATGAGGTTAGAGTGGTCTGTTCATTCTTCAGACTCAACCCATCTATGCAACTTTGCTTTTCTTCCTTCTTCTTTGTTCTGGACAGCGAGGGCCCAATAGCTGCCCCTTAGATGGCCTCTGGACTCCTAGCAGGAAGGACCAGAACCTCTTCTTTGTACTTTGTGCTTTTCCTAACACAGGCCCAACTGGAAACCACCTCATGAACTTCCAGCCAACCCCCAGCACCGACCTTGTCCAGTCAGCACTCAAGGTCTCCCTCGTGTTTTAGTGACCTACTGTTGCTGAAATTGTGATACACAAGCACATGTCTTTAACACACACAGACTTACTCTCTTCTAGCTTAAGGAAAGCTTATAGGTTGGAAGTCCAAACTCAGGGTGCCAGTCCCGGGGGAAGCCCTCTCTGTCTGCTCCTCCTGTAGGAAGGGCCTTGTTTCCTTCAGCATCTTCAGCCTGCCATTCCTGGGAGATCTCCGGGTGTCCTGGCCTTCACGGCTGTCAAGGACCTTCCAGTACCTGAGATACATGCACTTCAATCCCAGGGAGGCCTTTCTGGTGGCGTTGAGGTCCATCTGGACCCCAGCTCACTCTCCAGCCCTGTTATCTTGTAACAAGGGGTTGCAGCCACACCCTAGGGCACCCCCTTCACATCTGATGGGGCTGTGATGGGGTGCATTTAGAAGCATTGAGTTCCACCCTTATTCTTACATCTCCTTGGCTTATCAGCCCGAGGCAGTACAGTGTTACAGGATTGCGTATTTTAGGGGGAAGAACATGTGGCCTCCTCAGCTGCTTGGTCACATGAATCCAGGCCCAGAAAAGACATTCTTTTTAAGTGAAAGACTTAGCCCAAAGTACATCGTTCCCACAGGAAAAGAGCCCAAGAATGTGACTTATAAAGTTCTGAGACACTGGCCTGAGGGAAGTGAGTCTCATTTCCTCCTCGGGCGAAGCGATCTGGACTATCAGAACCGCGTGCGTGCCTGGCCTGGCCACCCTGGAGCTGAAATGCCAAGCTGTCTGAAATGAAGGAGCAGGTGACAAACAGCCGTCTGGTCCCCCTGTCCTACCGCCCACCTTCCAGCCCCTCCCCAGCCGACTCCTGGCTCTTGTCTTGGTCAGGTTGTCTTTGCTGAAACTGCAAGTCTTTGGTGTGGCTGATGGTGGGACAGTGGGGAAGGAGGAAGGGGACCCAGCAGACCTCAGAGAGTCTGTCTGTCTCTCTCCTGGCCCTATGCCCCTTCCGTCACTCTCCTGGGAAGTCTACTCCAGGACGCTGTGTGACTCTTGTGAACACAGGAGAAGGGGGTCCTTGTCGTTTCCAATAGGGTCTTTGTCTCCCCCCACCCATCCCTGGGAGAAGCTTCCCTGCACAGCGGTCTCTGCTGTCTGCTGCTCCATGAAGGGCCCATGTAGGACCTGCTCAGCCGTGAGAATTCACTGCATAGAGTCTGGGCATCTCCCGGCACCTGAGATGGACCGAGAAGTCCTTGGATGGGGCAGATGTAAATGCTCAACTACTGGTGGAAAGGCTAGGGGTTCAAGGCCACACAGAGGCTCCTGGGAATAAAGACCTAGTGCTCTCCTTCTGTAAAACCAGACACTGAAAATCCTGCAGAGCCTGACTCCGCTCTGACTCGTGATGTCACCACAAGTCAGAATCTGCCAACCACAGCTTGGTGGAGGCACGGGGCATCCTACCCCTGGAGTTGAAGGCGTTGTTGTTGTTTCGTGCCACTGAATCTCTTGCGACTCATAGTGACCCTGTGTACAAGAGCCCCAAACACCGCTCTATTCTGTGCCAACCTCGCCGTCTCCAACACATTCATTTCCACCACCCCAATCACAGAATCGATCCATCTCATCGAGGGTCTTCCTCTCCTGCACTGTCCCTCCCCTCTCCCAAACATGTTGTCCCTCTCCAAGGACCAGTCCCTCCTTGCAACATGCCCAAAGTATGTCAGACAAAGCTTCAGAATCCTTGACTCCAAGGAGCATTCTGGCTTCACCTTCTCCAGGACAAACCTGTTTGTTCTCTTAGCAGTCCACTGTAAATTCAACACTCTTCTCCAGCACCACAGCTCAAAGGTGTCAATTCTCTTTATATCATCCCTATTCACTGTCCAACTCTCTGATGCATAGTACGTATATTGCAAAGAGTATAGCCTGGATCAGGTGCACCTTAGTCTCCAGCCTGAAGTCATTGCACTTCAGTACTCTTGAGAGGTCCCTCACAGCTGACTTTCCCAATGCAATTCGTCTCCTGTTTCCTGACTGCTGTTACCAAGAGTGTTGACTGTGGAACCAAGTAAACGAAAACTGTTTACTATCTCAATCTCTTCACCATCCATACTAATGGTGTCAATTGGCTCAGTGGTGAGAATCTTTGTTTTCTTGATATTGAGCTTCAATACATATTGAAGGCTGCAGTCCTTGACCTTCTGCAGCAAGCGCTTCAGGTCCTCCTCAGTTTCAGCGAGCAGGGTTGTATCATCTGCATAACGCAGGTTGTTGATGATTCTTCCACCAATCCTGATGCCACATTCCTCCTCATACAGCCCAGCGTCTTGGATGATCTGTTCTGCATACAGATTGAAAAGGTATGGAGACAGAATACATCCCTGAAGGACCCCCTTCTTGATTTTGATCCGTGTAGTATCTCCTTGCTCTGTTCTGACAACTGCCTCTTGGACCAAGTATAGGTTTCGCATAAGCACAATCAAATGTTCTGGGATTCCTGTTCTTCTCAGAGTCAGCCACAGCTTGTTGTGATCACACAGTCAAAAGCCTTTGCGTAGTCAATAAAGTGCAGATAGACATTCTTCTGGTATTCTCTGCTTTCTGCCAAATACAGGAGCCCACTCAAATGTGAATTTTCTCTTTTTGGTGTGATTGGAGGGCAGGTTTACATAACCACGTGGTGTCCGCCCGACCTCTCACACATGCCCCGGCCCACGCTGTAATGTCTCTGTCCCCGCCCCACCCTCTCTGTGGTCTAGTTCCCATTCGCCCCTCCATCCTCTCCTCTAAGATGCTCTGAGCTTCATCTTTGTCAAACCAGTAACAGGTTTTTTAGTGTGCTTCCAGGCTGCCTGTCCGGGCGGTGGTGCAGGGAGACAATTCTGGGTTCCGAGGCCCCCAAACCCTGGGACAGCCGCTACTGTCCACAGCCCCCAGGTTGTGTGATGAACGGTTCACTGGTCCCTCCAGCCTGGGTGGACCAGCTCTCCCAGAGCCCCCAGCACACGGCCTGAGCTCTCTCTCCTCCCGCAGCCCTCGGTGCCCAGCCTGGAGACTGGCCATCCACAGGATTCCGGGAGGAGCCACGCCTGCCCCCTGCAGGAGCCCCTAGCCAGGACCTGACCATCGGAGAGACCACCAGGTAGGAAACCAGAGGGGGGTCTACTCCTCAGACACTGTGGGGCGGACAGAGCTAAGTGGAAGCTGACAGATGCTGGAGTCTGAGGTGGGTGAGGGCTCCCAAAGGTCTGCTGAGGACCGAGGCACATCTGGCTGGGTCTGGACATGGATGCGGTGGCTCAGCCCACACTAGTATCCTTCCACGCATCAGAGGGAACCCACAGCAGTCAGGCTTGCTGGAGAGGAACACGGGTCCAGGAACTGCTGTGAGGGCCCTCTGGACTCCCCAGCCTCCGCTTAGGAGGATGAGGCAATCCACTTCTGAAAAGATCCCTGAAGCCGCCTCGTCAGTCCCACCCTGTTTTGCAGAGAGGAGCCTGGAATAGGAGTTGCTGGGAGGTGTGAACAGCATGGCTCACTTGCTCGGGTGCTGACAGAGAGGTTGGAGATTTAAGTCACTCGGAGGCCCTTGGAAGAAAGGCCTGGCAAACTGCTTCCTGGAAGAATCGCAGCCACTGAGGCGCCCCACAGTGCAGGCCCAGGCTGACTCAGGG